>NC_049984.1:4832251-4837019 GCF_000003815.2 Branchiostoma floridae
TAACGTGTTATGTTCGTATCAAAAAATCTAAACATGCAATACGCAAGGACACTACGACAGTCGTCAGAATTGTGGAAAAACTAAACTTTACCTAACCAACACTAAGTTTGATTGGGACTTACCCCAAATTTTCAGCCGACTCCGTCAGCCTTGTTCACGGAATGGACCCGTCTGCTGTAGCTTTCGGATGTGACGTCAGAGACACACGACTGCAGCAGAGGGTCGTAAACGCCAGATAACCTGTGTCGCCCCCCGTCTCTGTTCAGCGATGGACGGTGGGCGCGGATGTACACAGCCTCCTTCACTCCTCCCACAATACCATTTACCAGAACAGATGAACTTTCATGCTAAGTTGACAGAATTGATAATAAAAGAAACTATCAGGTTATAGTACACCCGTTTTGAGTCATGTATGTGTACCATTATTACAGGGAACCGAGCTGGATCCTTCAACCCGACGAACTACCGGAAGCCATCCGACTACGACTCGCTGATCCAGTCCGCCGGGATCCCCATACCGGGCGACAACGGCGGCGTCATGCACTTCGGCTTCGAGATCCAACTCGCCAAATCCGTGGAGACTTACATCAAGGTAATCATGTCTTACCTGGCCCGTGATAACGGTCTATACAGGTGATCCAGACGGGTCTGCATGTCAGTACCTGTAGCTCAAGCGGTAACATCGACTCCCCGATGCAAAGGACATCGAAACCTGTGAATGCCATCATCATATAGTCTGTTCATTTTCCAATCGGTCCAACATCCGGCCCACCGAATTTTTTCCAGGTCCGTTTTTTTTACCGGTACCCACCCCTAATAGTCCCCATCTCTATCCGCAGGCAAGGAAGAACGCGAACCAGTTCTGCTGGATCACCAAGAAGCGACGGCTGCAGCAGGGCACGGCGCACAACGGCTGACGGCAGCGAAGTCGTTGATGCCCTACTCCCCAAGTAGAGGTTAGGCTTCGGCTGTTTTTTAGTCATTTTTATCGGGCTTTCTTTTTTGTATTTTATCTTGCTGCCCGGCTTAAGACACAAGATACTATGCAAAATAGAAAGCCCGATAAAAACGACTAAAAAGACGTTAAAATACAGCTGGAACCTAACCTCTGCTTGGAGAGTATTGATGTCCGCTAGCAGGACGGTCGTCTTCACCACGTGGCTGTAGTCGATACTGACGGCTTCGAGAATTCAGCCCATGTTCTTCAGTGCTTGCGGGAAATTGTAGTCTCCAAGCAGACCCTACGGTGCCTTAGAAATGGCATCAAAGCTGGCAAGGGATTTAGTATAGCGGCACCAGGTGCCCGTTTGACTCCCTCTGGCCGGCTATACTCCCTTGCCAGCTTTGATACTATTTCAGGCACCGTAGGGTCTGCTTGGAGACTAGGAAATTGGTCAGAGGAGTCTTACCACGCTTAGGGTCATGTTTCCCATCCGGAGCGCAGCCGACCAACACCGTGCATGTTTTATTGACACGACAGAAAGTACAGTGACTCTTGTATGGTCAAGTATAAACTACAAAACAAAGGTGAATACAGAATAAATCTTAAAACTCTCCTAACTGAACAATTAATATATGGGGCATAAGCGGGCTAAACATGGGTGTCACTATCTTTTCTAATCACAAAACAATATTTTATGTATTTACCTATCTTAGTATTATGAGGACTGTCATATCTAAAGATATAGTCAAATCTACATCTGGTATCGAGTATCTTGAAATCTATAGTATTTAGACATAGGAATGTGAATAACTTATTGCGTAACATATCATACATAGGGCACTCCATGACGAAATGAAATTCATTTTCAATTTGCTTTGGACAAAATGGACAGAACCTATGGTCAGGGGCTACATTGTGGTATCTTCCTGTTTCTATATGCAATTTAGTTCCCCTTGGACACAACTTCGAGCCCAGAAACTCCAGGTGCTGCTTTAAAGCTTTAAAGTATTTGAGTTAACAAGGTTCTTTCCTTCATTCGCAATCACGTTTTTCAAGAGACCATATTTCAATGACCACCTGTTATCTTAAAATTACAAAACATAATCTAAGTACTAGTAAATAGTTTGGCAATATTTAAGATACAAAGACAATCATCCGCCCCCCTAAGTCTAAATAAAGCAGACTCTTCCCCTGGGGCATTACCAAAAATATGGCAAACTGTTAAACAAAGGTTACTAGCCAACACTATGTCTCAGTTCCAGAGGATCGTCACAACACAGCAACCAGCAGTTCTCTTCAACCACTTGTCTCCTGTCACACAGCAACGCAGTTACAAGACACGTCACGCCTGCAAGCACACATACGGACTATCAAAACCGAGAACTAATGCCATGAAGAATACTTTCATATATAGATCCATATCTATATGGAATGATTTGCACTGTAAATAATTGAAAGTATTTGTATGTGTAACGTTATGTCATGTGTGTACTTTTATATTTGTCCAGGAAGATTAGCATTGTACATTTTTTTGTATCGCAGCTAATGGACAAATAAAGCCTCTCAAAGCCTCACAAGTGTTCGGACAAAAAGTGTTATCTTCCTGCCATTGTTCTTACAATACGGAATTGTTGATCTTTGATACCTACTTACTAGTCACTAGCCAGTCTGACAAAAGTTAGTCAACAAGTCTTTGAACTTTTGGTCATACTGGTCTCTCATAGCAGTTTTGTCAAATAGAGCTCACAGTGCTCCCCGAAAGAAAACATAAACTTTTTACACCCTAACTGTTAGGTAGCCTGCAATGTCATTGGCGATGGAAAAAGTCTCTTTGCACATCTGCAGAGAGGGCATTTAATCTATGTATAGATGGTCTCGCTCCACGCATAACCCGAGTACTGTAAATGCAGAAATGCTCGCGATGGTTAAGTTCACGTTTTTTCTTTGCGGTGACCGCTCCACCGCGAACTCAAAACCACCGGGAACATTTTGTTCTGTCTTCTCTCCGCCTACTGGCCACCCTTTGCAAGGCCTACATGTGTACGTAGAACTGTAAATCACTTTGTCTTCTCGATACCAAACTTTCACGGTCTGAGAAAATGTAACTTTTTCTCGGAACTAACGTTAAATGTTCACGGTTTATACATTTTAAGGCATTATGATGTGAAGAATACTAACAAATTAAGACCCAATTGAACACACGGACCCGACCTTTGAATAATGAAGTCATGTTTATTCAGAAGTGTTGCGTATCCAGGAGGTACATATGTTAAATCAGTAACGTTAACAGAGTCAGTTGATCACGTCGGAAAGCGAGTGTTCGGTTTGTCTGTGGCACTTCAAGTTGCCCGGTCAATAGTAAGTGGTTTCCGACTCAAGGGCGCCGGAGTTTCCATTGTTGTACAGTGGATAGAAATTAGACTGTGGAATAGGCCATTGACACTGGTGCTCACTGACGATCCACTATGGCACTGCTGACGATGGCGATGGCCTCTATCTCCACCCGCCCACCTAGCGGCAGGGCGGCGACCTGGAAAGCGGCCCGTGCAGGCGGGTTGGCCGGGAAGTACTTCTTGTACACCTCGTTGACGGCAGCGAAGTCGTTGATGTCCGCCAGCAGGACGGTCGCCTTCACCACGTGGCTGTAGTCGATGTTGGCGGCTTCGAGAATCGAGCCCATGTTCTTCAGTGCTTGCTCCGCCTCTGGAACGACCCCTCCAGGTACGATCTTGCCCGGTGTGTTTGGGTCGAGTCCAAGCTGCCCGGAGATGTACATGGTGTCCCCGACTATAACAGCTTTGCTGAGCGGGACCGCTGGATTGTTTCCGCCGATGATCTTTCTGACGACACCGGCCATGATTTTCGGTATGAAGTGCGGCAAGACTTGCTGGAAGCTCTGCTAAAAACTGTGCTATCGTCAAAATTCGGCGTTAAAATCACTCCGCATGGGTGCCAAATAGTTCCGACTAAAAACCTTAATGACTGTTTGTATATATGTACGTCATAGTTTGTTAGAGCCACAAATAGAACTCTGAATCGATTCACAAAAAAAGTTACAGTAGCTAATATTTTGATATGAAAACTTTAAATATCTTGTAAATAAAGTGTGATAGGTCGCCGTGTGATAGGTCGCAGGTTTACATTCTAGTTTTTGGAGTTCTGCGGTCAGGCGTTCAGGCGGAACAAAATGGGGGCGTTGCCAAGTTTATAACTTAACGTTAACTTTGTTACATGTCGTAGAATAAAACACAGTGTTTTCAAGAAGGTAATTACGTTATAAGAAGAAACGTATTAAGCAATGTTTTGCTCATCGGCTTAACGATATAGACACAGATAAAGTTACTGTTAGTATATGGTCCCAATTTTCCAACAGGTGCCCCCCCCCCCCCATGTGTAACTACTTAAACTTTCACCATGGTCACTAGGACAAAGTTCAAAGCAAACAGTAAAGGCGGTCTCTCACTGCAGTTTCAATACCCATAAAGCACAAGTGTTCTTAGACGGTGGGCTTCGTGAGGGAGATTTGCATTTTCTTATTTAATGTCCCATATGTTTTGCTTTGCATTGTACACTGTTAACGTTACATGTCTGCCAATTTTTATACCAGATTTTTCATCATTGAATAAAAAGAGCAAATTTAACTACAACCGTTTTTGATATGTTCCTTAAGTTCCCCTTGGACAAAACTTCCGGACATACCAAGAATTCGGGCCCAGAAACTCCAGGTGCTGCTTTAATGTATTCGAGTTAACGAAGTTCTTTCCTTCATTCGCAATCATGTTTTTCAAAAGACAATTTTTCAATGACCACCTGTTATCTTAAATT
>NC_049984.1:4838580-4840752 GCF_000003815.2 Branchiostoma floridae
GAGAGGATGCAAAGTAACAATATACAGTAATTTATTCACCTTTCACTTCTAACGCATACATGCCATACCCTCGGCAGACCCCCCAACCCTACTGTTACACCATCCCCCTGCTGTGCAACGCTGCTGATTGGCACTTTTCTCGGTTCTAGGACACAATTTTTCGCCCCAGAACGTCATGAGTACAGCAGCTATGTACAGCAGGGGAAGCGAACAATATAGGATGGAGACTCTGCCTTGTAGTAGCGTTGCTGAAAACACGACCCCAGTGGTTCTCAGCATTGCTCTGGTGTTGTATCAAAGGAGGGTGGCATGTAGTTATACACTTTTTGGAGACAATTTTACACATTTCAGGGTGCAATGATCACAAATAAAAATTACAGAGGTAAAGTGACTTAAGGTATAGTTGGCAATACATAATGTTTCATATGTAAGGCAACTGTATAGGTATCAGTACTATCCTATACTATCCATTGTTTCTTTCATAGACACTTGCCTTCATCGTCTTCAACTTCGTTGCCTAAAGACTAAACAAATTAAAACTTCCGTCTCATTGCAGCATACTAAAATTTCAGCCTGATCACCAAAAATTGAAACTAGCAGCGTAATTGCAAAATTCAAGATGAAGTAAAGGTGATAGACACAAGAAAATATCACAAGAAATTACATGTACACGATAAAAAGGGAATAGCGTCTATAGATGGCAAAGGAACATGCTTTGACGAGATTTTGTCAATTTGTGATGTACCATTAGATCAATGTTTCACCTGCACACAAAGTTATGTGCTGTACAGTGCAAGAATAGCATAACAGTATAGTAAATCAGGTGCGACTCCAAGTAATGCTTTTTGATAGTTACTAATCAAATCCGGCTTTCCTATGGCTCATTTTAAAACTTAAAGACAAATTTTTGTAATTTTGCAGCTTATCAAATCAGTAACATTAAATCTCTTCATCACAACTACATGTTGACTGACTTTCTTCATCTTGTAAAGTCCTTTTTGATACTAAAATGCATTTCCTCTAACTTTCATTAGCCTCCTTTGCAGACTTTCAGCAGAACTGGCTTTTACTTTAGGGTTGGGGGTGTTGCAAAACTGCCTTCCTCTCCAAAACTCCCTTTCTAAGCATAAGAGAACCTTAGCCAGCGTTGAAACTAGCCTGGTATCCAGCCATATTAAAGCTTCCGATTCTACAAGTGTTTGTAGAGAGGACAGAAGAGATTTGGGAGCTATAATACGGCTGGATACCAGGCTAAGTTGAAACTTGCGAACCAGCGCCACCCATAAAACGAAAGCCAGCTTCGCTTGAAGTCTGCAAAATAGGCTTAACTTTCACGGCCTTCCCTAACCAAAGTCTAACTCATCGGGCCGCGCCCAATCAGCTGGTTCAGATAGCTGGCCTGCTCGACGCTGAGCCCGAAGTTGGGCAGCTCCTTCTCAAACTTGTTGGGGCTCCCGTACCCCCCGACGTAACCGTTGAGCCGCGCGGCGATGTGAGAGTTGATGACTTCCTTCTGGGACAGCTGCAGGCTGTTGAAGAGGCCTCGCTGCTGGCGGAGGAGGTACTTCTGGTGGTAGCTGGAACATGGGGACACATTCATTTTTCACTATGTCTTAAAATGACAAGACATGCTTCTTAGGCCATGCCATTGGTTCTCAGATTTAAAAAAATAAAAATGTAGCAAGTTGACATCATAAAAACATAAGGGCAGGTTGGTTCACGATTCTCAATGTTGGCTAGGTTCTCTTATGCCAGGAGAGGGAGAGACGGGGCAAACTCCCTTCCTCTGCAAACTCCCTTTCCCGGCATAACAGAACCTAGCCAACATGGAAAATCGCGAACCAGCACCCCCCCCCCCTAAAATAAAAAACAGTCCCGTTCGAAAACTGCAATGGCAGCTGAGATGGTAGAAAATAAAATACATACTCTTCAGCGTCATAGAAACGCTCGGCTGCAACAATCTTCGTCTGGATGGGCCGTTTACGGCCCCCGGACTCTTTCTGCATGGTTTCTTCCGCGAGGGCCTTCTGGTTCTCATCGTGGTAGAAGATGGCGGACATGTACTGGCGAGAGACGCAGGCGGAGGGGTCGTGGTTCTGCCAGAAGATCTTGAGAAGGTCGGCGTAGGATGTCTGTTTGGGGTCGTACTGGATCTGAACGGACTCTGTGTGT
>NC_049984.1:4841329-4861491 GCF_000003815.2 Branchiostoma floridae
TCCTCTGAGAATAAAAACAACATAAAAGTTTGTTGAAATATAATTGTTTCCCTTCTGTCTACAACCTACCACGCCTTAAAAAAAAATCATCAGTACAATCATCCCAAATTCTTGGACGCGGAGAATGGTCTAGTCTCAATCTCGTGAGAGAATACGAGACTAGACCAGGCTTGAATAGATCATCTGCCCCCTCCCCCCGCCTCCTTGCGGAGAAGAGGTAGGTAGGACTTGGGAAGCTCCCAACCCTCGTTGCGGTTAAGTTTTGCTCCCTCCAGCTGGATGTGGATAGCCTCCTTGATCTTTCTGTGGGCCTTGCGTGCCTCAAGGTCAATGATTTCAATATTGTCCGAGATTGGCTTAGTAGTAACTAAGTGACGTGACTGCAGGTGGTGTTGGCTTAACGCGGATTTACTATCCAGACGGTCTAAGGACTTTTGGTGTTCCATGGTTCGTTCCCCTAAAGACCTTTCCGTTTCACCTACATACACCTCACCACACTCCTCACACGCAACTTTGTAGATAACTCATTTTTCACTAGGCAGTAAGGGGTCTTTTGGTCTCACTAAGGCATTCCGCAGAGTGTAGCCTGGTTTAGAGTAAAGGCTAACATTGTGTTTAGCGAACGCGCGTTTTAATCGTTCGGTAATACCTTTCATGTATGGAAGTACGGCATAACTCGCGGGGGGTGCCTTCTCTTCCGTGTGACTGTCCTTCTGCTTTTTTCCCTTGTTACTGTTGTTGTCCCCCTCCCTCAGGGCCCATTCTGGGTAGCCACATTGCCTGAGAGCGTCCTTCACTTTTTCTTTCTCTGCCACTCTCAGTGCTGGGTCTTTTATGAGGGTATTTGCTCTATGCATAAGAGTTCTTACTATGCCAAGTTTTTGTTGTACAGGGTGGTTGGAAGACCACTGTAAGTAGTGGTCGGTGTGGGTCTCTTTACGGAACACATCTGTCGTAATGGTGTTGTCAGGATTTCTGATCATCATGACGTCCAGCATAGGGAGGCGGTTGTCTTTCTCCCTCTCTATGGTGAACTGAATGCTCTCATGTTGACTGTTAATGTGCTCGAAAAGTTCTTGTTCATATTCACGCTGGTTCACTATTCACACAGATGATCTAATCAAGCCTGGTCTAGTCTCGTATTCTCTCACGAGATTGAGACTAGACCATTCTCCGCGTCCAAGATGTACTGACAGACATCGAAAATTTGGAGGTACGTTCTCTACCTTTAATAAACAGTCATTGTTCGAAGAAAATTGATATTAACTTAAACATACGTGACTGATGAACCTCTTCAACGATATCCCAAATTCTAAGTTCATTGCCTTCAAAACACAACACTGTACGAATGTTGACACACAACAATGATTTACACAACTGTTAACAGTTTATGGAACCAAATGGTCACGTTTCATAGCAACGAAAACATGAATGATGTAATAGTCTCACTCCCATAACAATGACTTGCACTTAAACAAAATTGGGCTGTAGCCAGAAGGAAGTAAAATTATAAATTTAGACTCCATGTGACATATAGGGTGAGACTGAAAGGAACCTGCCATTGCGAAGTTTTTGTGATTCTTTGGACACGAAGTTCTGAACAAATAGACTTTCACAAAGACACTGTGAGATAGGGAAGTGTTAGTTTTCCTAGTTAAATCTGTCATTTTAAGCTTATGGAAATGCAATTCAATGCAATTAAGAGCAATGTATGATGATCAGGTTTCTCAGTGGGATTTTTCACAGCACAGGGGGCTACTTATCATGGCAAAGCCACGTAGCTAGCAGCAGAGGTGTGGGCAGTAGGGGGGTCTGGGGGCTTTCTCTAGCCTGGAGTCAAGCCTTGTCACTTTGGTCCGCTCCCAACGGTCAACCGTGGTGACGACCATCGGAATCAGGCCAAGGCTAACAAGGCTGGACTCAGGTACATTATTTCCAGCATTTCAAACAGGCAAACTTCATGAAACAAACTTTGTTACAACTTACAAAACAATAAAAAAACCTATCCTGGTTGAAACACAGTTTAGACTAGGCCCTAATCACAGCATTGGGGCCCCTATGCTCAACTGTGCTTTTGGAGACAATTTTTTATTTACAATACACAGTAGTAGAAACATAGTTTAGGACTCACAGTGCATGGTAGGTTGGCATGACCTTTGTGCCACCGGTGTAGCCAACCTTTGTGCGGATCACCCCCTCAGCGCAGCCGAACTGCGCCTCGGGGAACCAGAATCAGCTCATTGCGAATGTCGCCGTTTCCGTCATCACGTCGGGCTCGATACGCGGCATGTTGGACGGGGCCAACTGTCAAACAATAGAAATGGTTTTTTAGTATAAATTATTACTTAAAATTTACATCTATTCATAACTGTTTTCTGACGAGGAATTACACTTACGGGTGAGAGTAGCTATACTTGTAGGAACAAAGTACACATAAGGCAACCACTGTCTCCAGAACCAACCTCTCTGTCCTGGGACAGTAATGTTCCTGTTGGGACAGACAAAAGTTTTACCACATACAGCCAAAAACTCTTAACTCCATAACATGTAATTGAAGAAAATGCGTTTTCGTACAGATTAACATGTAGAAACGAAAATTAACTCCATGGGGTCCCAAATAATACAGCTAAGTGTAAGGGACAAAAACAGCTGGAGACAGCTCTGTTTTGAAACAATACATACAATCAGAATAAATAGCTTGTCATACTTATGTCAAAACACATAAAATAGGGAGGTTAGAAAACTTAGATTTGATAAAAGCAGACGTACACTAACATGGGACATACATAATCACAATACAAACCTTAAACTTAGAGCTAGCTTTCCCTATGATTGCTAAGTTCTCAGCTTACGATCACACAGAACTGCACACTAACAGGAAAACAACAGCAAGAGAACTGACTCAACAACTTTTCAGTCTAGTCATGATCAGGAAGTATTTTATGCAAATTTGAGAAAATGAGTCATGACATCAGAGAAAAAGGGGTGGGGGCTTGCGATTTGTCACGATTCCAGCCGAAAATAGCCAAAGTGACTAACCCTATTGTTTCTACAATGTATTTGTAACCTTATAACATTTGTGAGTTATATGATTGTCCCATAATTTATGTTAACAATAATCATATGATTGTGTAACATTATCCCTCATTTCAAAGCCCCTTGTCTGAAACAACCAGATTTAACCAGACAAAAATTATACAGCAAAAGTTATCTAACGTTTTTTTGTTACAAAGGCGTTACATAACTGTTACTTTTGAACAAGGACGTTAACATTTACGTTATATAACGTCCTTGTATTAGAATCAAAGCCCAGAATGTTACACAACAGTATTTGAAGACCTAAACCATGGAGGTTGAACACTGGACAGACATCTGAAACAGTGCAGAATTTGAGTTGTACAACAACTGGCAAGAAAAGGGGAGCGAAACAATAACTGGCAAGAAAAGGGGAACGAAACAAAGTCTTAATTTTCATGCGTACTCTTCTTTCATAATGGAAGCTGACAGGAGTTTCATAAGGCGGACATTGGTGCACACCGCGCAAAGTGTCCTTGTAGCTGTATCCGGTGCTCTTCCAAGCACTCGCGGCCCCAAATATGCACAACAGAGATGTTAGACTCACGGTAGAGGCCTCGTTACCCATGTGGAGGGTTTAAAACTTCACCTGGGCAGAGTAGCGCGGCCAAAATGTCAGGTTCCTGAAGAGAATTTTCAGTGACGCAGCCATACACCTCCTTCCTCGCCTGCAGGGCAAGTTACATAACTGGACTAGTTCATTGACGTATAGGGTAAAACATCGAAAACACGACAAAAAAACGTGAAAATGCTAATCAAAACCAAAAAAAAATCTAAGCAAACTTATACTTTCATTTTTTTGTATACCATGCAATACACTTTATTCAATTTTTTCTTCTTTATATTCATAATTGTTGCTCCTTTTGGAAAATGTAATCGCCCAAATTATACTTGGAGTTTCCTGCCTCAAAATGTCAAACTGTCGTAAAAGTATAATTTTCCGTTCATTGCAAAACAGGTGGAAAGACATGGCATTTCAAGAAATGTAACTCGCTACTTGTCTAGCTTAATGGCTTATCTGATCTATTTCTGTCCTAAAAATGCTCATTTGCATGTCCTATGTTGTCTGACCGATTTGTTTACAACAACTGTCGTCAAGCCACGCCCCTAATCAATGTTGACCCTTGGAGCAAGATGGCCGCCGAGGGTGGGAAAGAAGGGGGAAACGTCAAGACTTCAGCGTTTTTAATCCTTTATTGAGCGACTTTTGACGCTGACAGCCGCGTGAAGAAACACAGGTAAACTAAAGCTTTACTAGCTATGCCAGACAAGGTGAAAATGTTGCCCGGAGTCGGCGTATTCGGTACGGGATCGCTGTCGAAAGTGATGGTCTGCATTCTCCAGTCCGCGGGCTTCAAAGTCGCCGCCCTGTGGGGCCGAACCAGCGATCTGGCCGAGAAGGTCGCCAAGGAGCTCGACATACCGTTCTACACGAGTAAAGTGGACGATGTCTTGCTGCACCAAGACGTGGACGTTGTCTGCGTGGAGAACCCTCCCCATCTGCACGCTCAAATCGCCGTGAAAACACTGGGAATAGGCAAACACGTCCTGTGTGAGAGACCAGCTGGCCTGTGTCAACTGGACGCCTTTAGGATGGTGAACGCCGCCAGGTACTACCCGACCCTCATGTCCCTCATGACCCACGGCTTGCGGTTCCTCCCCGCGTTCATCAAGATGCGTGAGATGATCCGAGACAACGAGATCGGGGAGATCCTCGTCTGCGAGGTTCGGGTCCACTGCGGGAGCCTCCTCCACGAGAAGTACAACTGGATGTGTGACGAGGTGATGGGCGGCGGAGTCTTGAACACCATTGGCTCGCACATCGTCGACATCATCACCTACCTGACCAATCAGAAGGCGGCAAAGGTGCAGGGCACCTTGAAGACGTTCTTGCAGCAGACTGAGAAGATCCGGGGGATCCGACACATCACCAGCGACGACTTCTGCAGCTTCCAGATGCAGCTGGAGAAAGGGGCGTGTGCGACCGTGACCTTGAACTCCCACATGCCGGGACGGTTCTTACACGAAGTCCTCATCGTCGGGAAGAAGGGGAGCTTGGTCGTTCGCGACGCCGACCTCTACGGGCAGACCAATGACTCTAGCAAGGAGGAGATCTTGTTGGCTGACACGACGGATGAGCTACCGAGCCTCCGTAAACTCGGCATCACGAATCACTCCGGCGACCTCCCCGTACCGTACCTCAAGGGACTGCTGCGATTGGTCGACGCATTGAAGGAGTCTTTCGGGAAGGTGGAAGATCGGCGGAGCTGGGCTGAGGAGGCCGTGGACATCGCGGCGACGTTCGAGGATGGGCTTTACGTGCAGACGGTGTTGGACGCCATCCGTAAGTCCAACCAAGAGAATGGAGGGTGGCAGAAAGTTAACATCATGACAGAGGAGCCTGACCCTAACCCATTCCTGTCCTCGGCTCTCAGACACAGCCAAGTCTCACTGCACTAAATCCAGGGTTTTCCCTATTCTGTTAACCTGGGTGCCATTTACTGACCAGGGCTCCTATTCCCACTCCCTCACAAAATAGGAGCCATGGTAGTAAATTAGATGGCAGGCATGCTATCATTCTGTCATTTAAAAAAAGAATCTTGTCGCTAGTGGCAATTCTGTGATCTTGACAGACAAAATTGGTGTGTCTATTAAAAGTACATGTATTATGAAAGATTATCAGAATTCAGTCAAATCACACAAGGAAGTGAGCACAGGTTGGCCAAAATGACAGAAAAAATGTGAAACCTAGAAAAACTTTGACCAAGTCATAGATTTTACCATTTTTAGTGGTCAATACATATTAACAGATCACCCTAGACAATGACATGCATCTTTCCCTTTGATTTTACGATGCGATTTTTCAAAAGAGGACCATTTTCAAAATGACTGCGTGCCAATATGTGTTTCTAAGTCAGTGCCAGTGTCATTGTTTTTCAGTTGTCTATTTTAAAAGTATATCTGTAATTCTAATTCTATGTGATTCAAATCTGTGGTACACAAATATATGAACATTTGCAGAGCAAAATACTTTCTGTCATACAATATTGTTGATACATGTACAAGAAATTATTAATTTTAGAGAAAAGTTGTGGAAGTGTATGAAGATGCAGTTGCATTCGTATGTACTCAAGATTTCTTAGATAGCAAATAAGAATAGGTGCAAGATGAATTATAAAGAGGTACATGTACTTTAGATGGAGTCACATCGCCATCTATCAGATTTCATGTGTACTGCAGAACACAAGTTATTACATGTAAATGATGTAAGAGTAAAGCATAGAAGCCCTGCTAGCATATGTATGCAATAGTCACTATGTATAATCAAAACTGACCAGGAAAAACATTTGTAGTTGCCCAATAAGATCTGGTCTATGCTGACAGGTGGTCACTATAGACAGGATTTTTAATGCTTGTGTCAATGGGGAAAATTATTCAAGGGATCACTTAAAGTGGTTACAGTGATCAGGTGGTCTTTATGTAGGGATGGTCACTTGTACAGGTTTGACTGTATTGTCTAATTATTGAAGGGGACCAAGAAGTATATTAGCATCTGAGAGACCTTTAGGGTATTTGCACTAATGTGACTATGTATGCATTTTTGAATAAGCATTGTCCGTCATTCTTGATGGTTTATCCTAAAAGTTGCCAGGAAAATCTTAATTTTATGATGATGTTAGCCACATGCAAAGTTATAAATCTGCTCTCCTAAGGTTCCACCTACTAATATGTTGGCTTTGAGGTTTCATGCAAACACCTTAAAAGAAACCATGAAATTCCTGTTATTCTCCAATAAGTATAATTGGTACTTACTGCAATGTGTTTTGATTCCAGTGATTTTTAGCTCTGTCATAATGTATTAGAGATACACTATCAAGTTTGAAACTGTATCATTCTGAAGTCTACGTACAGGTAATTGTGGAAACAACAGAATACTAGTATACTTTAACTCAAAATATTATTGTACAGGTAGATATGTGTTTTATGTGAAGTACATATACATGTATGTGTGATTGTCTCACTTTGAAAGGCATATTTTATTGGATAGTTCTATGTGTATATGTACACTGGGCATAGTGGGCTGCAGCCTTTAGATGAAAGGGGTTTCAGTGGTGGGGGTATGAACAGTGTTTAATACTTAGGTGTACTATTGTCGGATATATAGAAGGCTCTTAGTGTATGTCTAAGGCCCATAGTAAGTACTGTACAAAGATGGGTGGATGCCATTATATGTCAGTAGGCTGCCAGACTTGACAGTCAGAAATTTCTCATGAAGCTTTTCAAATCTCCAGTGCATGTTGCTTAAGATGATGGTCAAAATGTGTACTACATGTTAAGTACCATATATATTGGATGCAGAATTAATTTTATTATTGTAGCTTTGGATGGATTACATCTTCTGCAATATGTAAAGTGAAAATGGTTAAGGTATTATACTTGTAGACTGCACCCTATGGAGGGCTTGTAGTTGTGTATCACCAGTTATCTTCTGAAAATCTTTTAAATTGTAACTGCCACGCCCTCTGCTGGGATATCGAAGTATTGCAGGAACATCTCATTCTAGAAAGTCTAATGAGATGAAGATCCTATTTGTGGTTTTAGATGTGTTTTATTATTATAAAAAAAATGTTGTTGTTGTTGTTGACATAGATTGTGGAGCTGGTTTCCAGTATGAGGTTGTATAACCCTTGATGTTGAAATAAAGATATCAATGAAGATTATTTTTGCTTTTGCTGTTAGGCCACAGCAAGTAAATTTTATGGATGACATCCGTGCGCTCATTAATTTTCGCCTGATTTCAGGAAAAAAAACAAGATTTTTTTTCTTCTTTGGAAATGGTCAACATGACGAGAAAGTGTCAAAATGGGAAAGTATGTTGTGTTTTAGCCTAATGATTGTACTTGTAGAAGTCACACTAGCGTGGTAGCCATTACTGTAGTTATAGAAGTGAAACCAGCTGAATAGCTGTAAAAGTGGCACCACTATGGAAGTTTTGAGTGTAGTTGGCAACTTGGTTAGTAATACGTCTACCACACTAGTGGTAACAATACTAGTTCACTTCTTGAATACAGGAATTAATGATTTGTTGTCAGTGCTACCATGTTTTGTCACTTAAACTCTTGTTACGACGTTTATGGTGTCTATTTTGAAAATTTAGCCATGTTTTTTTTTTTTACCCATCTTGTTTTTTTTTCGCATTATCTCATTATTTTTGCAGTCTGCAGAGGATGTCATCCATAAAATTTACTTGCTGTGGCCTTATGTATATTAATAATTTGCTAGGTTTTAACATTAAGGTTATGTATTTTGTATTGTATTTTGTCATTAGTACTATAGTCTCCACTGTCATTTAGTTCCTTTGCGTAGAGTCATAGTCTGTATAGTAGTTATGTTTATTGGGAGGACCGAGTACTCTTCTTCGCAGCCAGGGGCTGAGCTTACAATAGGCGGGGCTAAATTAGCGGAGAGGACAGATGAGACTCGGGAGCTATAATACGACTGGATACCAGGCTAGGGCTAAATCGCAAGATTCTGTATTGCGGCTTGTAAACAGCGCCTAGGGACCTCAATACGACAGTAATTCCCCCAGGTGCGACCATAGGACGGCAGTTTTTTAACCACTCACACCTACTCTTTTGGATACGCGTAGTGGATTCTTTTACGTGCTCGAGGTGTGGCTCTCCTCAAACACTTGATATCCACTTATCCGAGGGAAAGCCCTAACCGAAGCTAGGTACTCATTTCCACCTGAGTGAAGCGAGGAAAACCGTGTCAAGTGCCTATCCAATGGGCACAAGATCGGTGGAATATCAACGGAATGAAAAATACTATTGAAATATGTCAAGCTTAATTTAACGGCATTATAGTAAAGTCCACACACGCAATACGAAACGTAAGACTCAGCACGTTTAAGTAGGTCTACCCATAGATCTGCAGGGGGTCTCACATGACACAGTAAATCAAAATGTTTAACACTTTGCGGGGGGTTAATGTTCGCAGTTTTCTTAGTAGCCTTTTCACATAGCCTCTATCAGGCTCCGTGGATCGGTGGTCTAATTGTAGAAATTGGACAAATTGAGTCAATAGTACGCTAGGGCAGTCGGCCGGACAAGTAGATACATTATGCTCACCACAAATAATGGGGGGATTAATTTTATATCTTTTCTTCAAACCGACCCCTCACAGGCTTCGTGGTGAGGATAATGTTTCTACTTGGCCGGCCGACTTCCCTAGCGTACTAATGACTCTATTTGTCCAATTTCTACCATTAGATCACAGATCCACGAAGCCTGGTAGAGGCTATTTTCACAGCGAACATATGACTTCTGCGGAAAGCTTGGCATGTCTTCTGCTCGCCTTCTCCTTACCAAAATCAAATCCCCACGAACGTCATCATCAGTCACCCTCTTGCGAGGTAGAGCAAAGTTAGATCTCCAGCATTTAAAGGCGCATTTACATGAGGAAGTATAAAAAATGCTTTAATAATTAAACATCACTAATAAACAGTAAAGATATATAGCCACAAGGACCAAACCCAAATGCGTGTCTCAAGTTAATTTTCATAATCTGTTCGTGCAACAGTTGCTAGTAGAAATATATTGGCAAAGGCCACTACGGAAAGAAGAACAATAAACAACCTTGTAGTTTCGTGCAAGCTATCAATTACGTAACAGCTAAACGCAATACAGGAAGTCAGGCTCGGACGTACATAAGAGATCGCGTCAGATGGGAAGCTCTCAAAAGCTCATAGATACACGCTATGTAGTCTTCTTATATGTTAGTCCCGCTGTGCTTATGGAAAATGGTGACGTAGGTTCCCGCCATGTTAACAATATCATGTTACGAAATCGTCTATTGATAGCTGACGCAATGTTTGTTGGGCTTTATACATTGATAGACAGCATGCGCCGTGAAGGGTTCAAAGAGCGACGGAGAGGTCGCACTCTGTTGTATACCTTCGTTACCGGCGCAGAACCATGGCTGCCTTCGCTTGCACCGTGCTGGTTTTCCTGTGTGTCCTCCCCGGTACCTTCCTTCAACACACGGATCCGGCGGATTTCTGGTTTGAGCCAGCGGTTTTGAGCATACTTGAGCGTACAGAGGACAATGTAACGGTGCTGTACAACGCCACAGACTCCACTCTGCTGAAGGTGTCGTCTGCTAGGAGTGCGGTAGCTATGCTGGACCAGGACACATTCAATCTAACCGCTGTGTCTAACATTAACAACAGTTTATCAGTACCTGTGCAGGCCGGGCATATTGGCATTACGACCCTAAACTTTGAAATGGACTCAGGATCAAGTGCAACAGTTCTGGACTACACCGTGAAGGTGTACAGAGCCCGGCCACCCGGAGATGCGGCTCTGAACTTTATCCTCATCCCGTTTCTAGTCGTGAACGCCTTCGCGATGGGGACTGCGGTGGAGTGGCCTCTGGTGGTGAAGGTGCTGAAGAGACCGTACGGCGTTGCTATCGGGGCCCTGTCTCAGTTCGCCTTCATGCCGCTTCTCGCCTTCTGCTATTCCATGGCGTTTTCCCTTTCCGACGTCTACGCTATTGGTAAGTTTGTATAACCGTCCGTTCGCTCTGACACTTGTAGTTCTTAGTGACACATAGGGCCAATCTCCAATCAGAGGTTGGGTCGAACTGTTCCATAGCTGAAGTCCCCACTGATAACTGTTATGGGTTACTCTTTTAGCCGGCAGGGAGGCGGACAACGAGTAGAATCCCTGTCCACGTCAGGAGCAAGACGCCTGCTGGAGTGCTAGTCCCTGCCAGACCCCATAGGTCGCTGGAAAAATAGCAAAAATTAGCCAAATAGATAGACAACATGCCGGAGGAGTCAACCTATAAAATAAGGGGCTTCTTAAGCCAATGTACAAATAACGATTGCACCCTACTTCAAACAGTTATATCAGTCACAACCTAAGCCAGCCAGCCACACACCCCAACCCAACCCTGAGTCAGCGTCCTCACCTTATTGAGGTTTGTCACACACAGAGAAGTAGCAAGCCTATACATGTGATACGTAAGTTAGTTATCAGGTGCCAAAGTTATTCGTCGAGTTGGCGTAAGATATAATAGGGTGCCTGCCCCAGAAGATTAGATGATGTGCCCTTGACAAATTCCAAGACATTTTACACGACTTTCTCCACCCAGGGTCTGACTTCGTTTGGGGGGGGGGGGGGGGGGGGGTAAACGTCGTTTGAAGGAGATGTGGATTCACTTTCCACTAAAACTTTCGCGCGCACAGTGGATAACAACCCGCTGCCTCTACAGTCTCAAAGGGACTTTTATAAAAGAAAGCTCCTCGATAGACTAAACCTAATTTTCCTAGCGAAAGTAATTCTCCCGTGTATTTTTTCTCACGATCGTTATCAAAGCTATGTGTTCCTTTTGTCTGGGTTTCGTTGGCGACTAATGGACAAACACAGTTATCTTTTCACCACCTATTATCAGATCTTACATATGTAACGTTATCGGGTTGTATTTTTAGGACTTCAGATAACTGATGAGATGAATATTAGTTGATGTTGACCTCCACCAAGCCTTCCTACTGGGGGATGGATCGCAAGAATTTCTGGCAAATACTGTAAATGCAGAAATGTTCGCGGTGATTAGATGTTCGCGGTTTTCGCGGTCGCCACTTCACCGCGAATTTAAAACCACTGCGAACATTTTTTCCATGGCAGTAAGAGACCGCAGTGCATGGTGGTACCGCGAACATAAAGCCACCACGAAAAGTCCTTTTTCCGCCAACGCGAAATTAGATCCCCAAGAACTTAAATGCATTTACAGGTATTCTCCCTATAGGCAGCGTAGTTGGTGTGATAGAGATTAGCGAAAACCGCACACGGTGACGAAAACATTTGGCATGTTTGTTATACACAAACTTTGGGAGGTACCAGTCTCGGTTGATCTCAAGGGTCAATATTAGCTCACAAACTGTGACATTTTGTCGCTGCTGTCCTAGACGTTGTCACATGAATGATCTTAGCCCAACAAAGCACACTAGTCTGTCTATAGTCCTGCCACACCGTGATGTCTGACCATAGCCTCGCGGTCATCTCCAGACCACGGTTGGCGTTTAATAACGTAATCCCTTAAGTATCCCTGAATAATCGAGGAAAAACACTTACCATAACTTGAGAAGAATTCCAACTCCGTGTCGTTTATATCCTTTCCGAAACATGCATGACACATTTGAATCGGCGTTCTGATATTTGTGGTCTATAGGTTTATGGCAATCGTCCTTCTCGATGATGGTCGTGCGGTCATCGACCCTTGCAGTGGTCACATCAATCACTTTGCGGTTCACAGCCTTACGGTCACCGACCTCGCATCGCCGAACTTTCCCCTACTAGTATTCTGTCTAAAAAGGTATACTAGTAGCTGTATCTGTATCTATATAGCCGGTATAACCGACGTTCGGCGTAACACCAGCTTCGCAGGCACGCGGCGCGGCAGCAGCTGGTTATATTACACTGAACGATCCGTCACACCTAACTTTTGCACATCTATCTGCAAGCGGTCTTTAAAACTACCCAGAGAAGATGCCCCTACGACACCTATATGGACCCAGAGATAGTCGTGCAGCACATGATGGTCACTTTAGCGCTTCACAGTCTTACAATACGGACACCGGCCTCACATCACTCAAGTGTTCTCCTAGTTTGCCTCACTCAGATCCAAAGGTTCATGCATGGATTCACCTTTCGGTGACCCTTACGGGATAGTGGTTGCATTGCGGTACATGCGGCTTGGCGATCACCGACTATTTCATGATTTAAGGATCCATTTCTTAGCTAGCTATCTCCTATTTTGTCCCATTCGACTACTAGTAGTCGCGGAAATAGTAGTGATCCATCCCCGCGTCCCAACCTCTGATTGGAGAATACCACCCGCCCCGATGCAAAACTATAGACACTGCAATGTTCTCTTTGGTTCCAGCACCACTGTTAGGGTTCCTCTGGTTGCCATGCTGACCCAAAGCATTCGTTATCAGACCCATGCAGGTCTTAGCTGCTTGTAACCAAATCGTCCGTGTTATTTTAGCCAGGCAACTGAGACCAATGTCAACGTCCAGCTGGAGAAACATGCAAAACAAGAGCCGCACAGTCAGTGTTCAGACTACAAAGGGAGTCACACATCGCAGCGCCTTTGCTTGCCTCGGTGCCAAACCCTTGCAGTGGTCACATCAATCACTTTGCGCTTCAAAGTTCTCCTGTTTTTCCCCAAGCAAATCCCAAGGTTCATGGATTCACCTTTTGGTGACCCTTTAATACGGGACAGTGTTTGCATTGCGGTACATGTGGCTTGGCGATCACCGACCATTTATTCAAGCCTCCCTTTCTTAGCTAGCTTTCTCCTATTTGCCCCATCCGACTATTCCGAGTCCAAGCAGAGGCTGGGTCGCTGAGATAGAAGTGGTCGGTCCTTTCGAGCCGGTAAAGATACCAACCACTACTGTCTCCGCGACCCGACCTCTGCTTGGAGAATACCACCCGACTCCAAGTCCAACGCTAAATCTAGACACAGCGATGTCCATTTTGGTGCCAACTCCACTGTTAGGTTTCCTTTGGTTCCCAACCCCAAAATATTTGTAATCAGAGTTATCAGACTCATGCAGGTCTTAGCCGATCGTAACCAAATCGTTCGTGTTATTCTAGCCAGGCAACTGAGTCCAATGTCAACGTCATGCTGGAGAAATATGCAAACAAGGGCTACACCGTATTTAGGTTACAAAGGGAGTCACACATTGCATCACCTTTGCTTACCTCGGTGTCAAAGTCTTCCAGTCATGGCACAATGTTTCCCCAATTGTTCTCGGGAATTTAAACTTCGCGGCAGCGGGAAAGTGGAGTGTTTGCGATGGCCTTGAGTTCGCTCCATAGCGTCATCCCGCGAACTTAAATGAATTTGCAGCACTGTACCCTAGCCACATACAGTAATGGAAATCCCGGCGCCCATTTTACAGCTGCTTTGTATGATTTACAGTATTGTCGAAAACGTTTCTTCTTCGGGAACGAACGAAAATTGATGCGCGTGCTGATTCCATCCATATAAACAAATCAACATGGTCTTAATGAAGGTTACAAAAAAGTCAAAGTCCTTCCCGCGCCTGATGGCGCATAGGGCAGCGCGCATCTCCGTTTCAGCAGCCCTTGGCCACACAACTTTGTGCAATCACTACAGCAGGGGGCTAGTCCACTGGTAGTGGTGTGTTATCAACTTCCATACTCTTTCCCAAATGCTGAGTGCCAAGCAGAGTAAGCAGCATGTACCATTTTTAAAGTCTTTGGTATGACTCGGCCGGGAATCAAACTCACGACCTACCAAATGCAAGGCGAACACTATACCCACTTGGCTATTGCATCGGTCACTAACGGCTACAATCCGCTCTTGTCTCCTTGCCCAGGTATCCTGATGATCGGGTCCTCCCCGGGAGGCGGCCTGAGCAACATCCTGACGTTCTTCCTGGACGCCGACCTTCCCCTCAGCATGACCATGACATTCGTGTCAACATGTCTAGCCCTGGGGATGATGCCTCTCTCTCTCTTCATCTATGGACGGGCGGTCAGTAGATACTGTTTGTTTGTTTGTTTGTTTGTTTGTTTGTTTCGCAAGACCAATAAACGGCGTAGCGATCCGGAGTCTGGTAGAGACTAGTATGTCACATACGTCGTGCGATCGTTAACTTGTGTACTTGTATTCAGGAACAGTCACTGTGTCCTACAAATCTTTGCAGCACAAAAGGCTGTCGTAGATCCTTGTCAGTGGTTGGTTCGGTCACAGTTCCACAAGGAGGCCGTGGGAGGAAATGGAGAAGTTGTTGGTAGTATTGCTTGTTAGTACTGTTGTGTAACCTTTAATGGTAGGAGAGGAGACTCTCTTGGTTACTTAATAGTTGTGGTCACTGATAGTTAGATGACTTCAGTTATATCATTAACACTGAAGACGTGTATATGTTGTCTTATATTCTAGTTCCAGTTGAACAGTATCAATGTGCCCTTCTCGAACATCATCATCTCCCTCATCTCCATCACCGTCCCCGAGCTGCTGGGCATCCTCCTGCGGCACAAGAAGCCGCACATCGCCGAGAAGGTCATGAAGGTCATCCGGCCCGTCAGCGGCCTCTTCATCCTCGCTCTGATCGTCATGGGCGTCATGGTCAACCTTCACGTCATCTACACGCCTTGGCAACCCATCTTGGTAGCGTTTCTGTTGCCATTCACTGGGTTTATCATCGGTAAGTCTGAAGTAATACTCCGGTCCGGGTATAAGTTTGGATCAGTTCGGATTCCAGCGTAACAGATAACACTCAGAACCAAGAACCACGCAGGACAGGCAGAGAAGTTACTGTAGCCTCTACCAGGCTCCGTGGATCGGTACAATCATTATCCTCACCTCGGAAAGGTGGTGAGGAAACGTACTCTTCTGGCCGGCTGACTCCCCTAGCGTACTATAGACTCTATTTGTCCAATTTCTACAATTAGACCACCGATCCACGAAGCCTGGTAGAGGCTAAAGTTACTGTACCTGGTGGATAACCATGGAACTGTTTGTTATACCGTCTTACCGACGCTGCTGTTGCCGCTCAGACTGAATCTGTAGTCGGTATGTCCGACGTCTGGCGTTTATTTGACGTTTAACCGTCCAACATGGCGGACAATACTCACGTCATAGTCACGTGAGCGCAAACAGGCTCTATAAGCTCGTTCACACTAATGAGTACGCATGCGCAACGGCAGGAATTACGCTGGGTAATGTTTCAAAGGCGAAGGCCCTGTGACATTTGATACGTACGTCTTAACATTTTTATGCAAATCGGAGACAATTTCATTGACATCTACAACTCCTGTCGCCGCGCATGCGTACACGGAAGTGTGGACGAGCTTATATCAGTTGATGGTTTAGTCACGTGACAATTTGCCAAACTAGACTCTTTTGTTCCCTTCCAGGTTTCGTGCTGGCCAAGATTTTCTGCCTCGACAACAACAGAGCCAGGACCGTCTCCATAGAGACCGGGGTGCAGAACGGAACGCTGGCTTCCGCCATGATCCGGCTCTCGTTCCCACAGCCGGAAGCAGACCTCTCGTTCTCAGTGAACTTTGTGAGCAACATGTTCCAAGTTGGCCTTTCGCTGCTGGCAGTCGCAGTGTATAACATCTACCGGTGTAGAAACCCCGTCGCTAAAGAAGAACAGATGACTAATCTTGAGGACCAGTCTAGCACCGTCAATGGACAAGTTAATCCTGTTGCGATATCTGACATAAAAGAGGGAGATCCTAAACTGTAGACAATACAGTAGAAGCCACTTAATTGCACAACGTATCAATGCACACTTCTGTTAACTGCATGGAACCTCCAAATCCTAAACCGGTGCGGTCCAGCTGGATAACAACAGCCGCATTGTTGCACCAGTCGGATAATTGCACGAAATTCACTGGCAAATAGACCGTGCAATTACGCGTCTTCTACTAGTATTTCTATAAGCAGGTGCACGGTTATAAGTTGGAGTTTCGCTGCTAGCACCGTCAATGGACAAGTTGATCCTGTTGTGATATCTGACATGAAAAAGGGAGATCCCCAACTGTAGACGTACAAGGAGTTTTTTTAATTTTTTTAAATTTTTACACAACCAGTTTCTCTCACTTGCTGACGTTTCGATGCCTATCAGACATGTTCCTCAGAGCTTCTAACTGGAGTTCTGCTTCTCGCCGCTATATGTAGCCGATGTAGGTGGCGCTTTTGCGGCGAAACGTCAGCAGGTGAGAAAAACTGGTTGTGTAAAAGAAAACTCTGACTTACGTCCTATGATCTACCAACCTGATGAAATTATTTTCGGATGTAGACGCACAATTTTTCTATAAGCAGGTGCACGGTTTAAAGTTCGCATGCACAGTTTGTATCACGTGACCGGTACACAGTGTCTCACTGTAACACTAACATACCAGATGATCATGGAAGCTGATCTGTGTTGGTAGTAATCATAGTACAATGATAAACTTTTTCCAACACAAAAGCATACATGGATAAAATTTTCAACAACCACTGTCGCCTTCTTCAGGATCAATAATACTGATGACCATGGCCAATCACTTCAGAACGTAAACTCGTGATCTTACTAACCAAGAACCTGATGATTCAGCCATGAACTAAAAAAACTACGCGAGCATTCTATTTTCTCACTGTCGCGAAAATCAAATCCCCGTGAACTTAACGGTGCATTTACATGATGACGTATCAAAAGTGCTTAATAATTAAGATAATTAAACGTCACTGATAAGCAATAAAGGTATAAAGTCACAATGATCCAGGTGCGTGTCTCTATTTTTCATAATTTCTTCGCGCAACGTTCATATGTTGGCAAAGGGCACTACGGAAAAAAGAAAAATAAACAGCCTTGTAGTTTCGTGCAAGCTATGTATATACATTACGTAACAGCTGAACGCAATAAAGAAAGTCAGGCATGGACTTAATATATGACTTAATATATTAGAGATCACGTCAGAAAAGAAGCTTTCACAAGCTTATATTGTAGATGCATTCAATGCATCCAATAACCTTCTTATATGTTTCCCGCTATATGCTGGTAAAAAAAACTGACTGTACGTTCACTCTTGTTAACAATATTATCGTGTTACGAAATCTTCTATATGTCGACGAAAGCGCACAGGGTTAAAGCGTCGCACTCTGTTATTACCGGCGCAGAAACTGTAATATCCAACACAAAAATTGGACTCACCTAAATTTTCGACTGAACAGCTGCAGCATCAGTCAAGGAATGAACAATCCACTGCTGTCGCGACGTCACGAAAAAGTACATGGTATACGCGGATCGAATTTTCAACGACCACTGTTGCCTTCTTCAGGATCAATACTGATGACCAATAATTTCAGAACGTAAACTCGCGAGAGTTACAGACACGTGATCTTACGAACAAAGAACGATTCAGCCATGAACTAGAATACTACTGCGATCATTCTATTTTCTCACTGTCACGAAAATCAAATCCCCGCTAACCTAACGGCGCCTTTACATGAGGAAGTATCAAAAGTGCTTTAATGATTACATGTCACTATTAAGCAATAAAGATATGTAGCCGCAAGGACCACACCAAGATGCATGTCTCTAGTATTCATAATTTATGGTTGTATGTTGCAGTTTCGTGCAAGCTATTAATTACGTAACAGCTGAACGCAATGCAGGACGTCAGGCACAGACTTCACATATGATTTATATTGGAGATTACGTCAGAAAGGAAGCTTTGAAAAGCTTATATTCAGCAGTCTTCTTATACGTCAGTCCCGCTATGCTAATAAAGAAAAGTTGACCGTACGTACGCGCCATGTTAACAATATTATCGTGTTACGAAATCTTCTATTGATAACTGACGCAATGTTTGCTGTACATGGGCTTTATATCTCGACCAAAGCGCGCAGGGTTCAAACAGCGACGGAGAGAGGTCGCACTCTGTTGTTCCCGGCGTAGAACCATGGCTGCCTTCGCTTGTACCGTGCTGGTTTTCCTGTGCGTCCTCCCCGGCACCTTCCTTCAACACACGGATCCGGACTTCTGGTTCGAGCCGGAGATTCTGAGCATACTAGAGCGTACAGAGGACAACGTCACGCTCATATACAATGGTCCAAACTCGACAGACTCCATTCTGCTCAAGGTGTCGTCTGCTAGGAGTTCGGTAGCTATGCTGAGCCAGGACACATTCAATCTAAGCGCTGTGTCTAACAACAGTCTATTAGTACCTGTGCAGGCTGGGCATCTTGGCATTACGACCCTGGACTTCGAAATAAACTCGCCGGGAGAAACTACCATAGTTCGCGACTACACGGTGAAAGTGATCAGAGAACGACCGCCCGTGGATTCTGCTCTGACCTATATTCTCCTCCCGTTTCTGATCGTGAACCACTTCGCGATGGGGACTGCGGTGGAGTGGCCTCTGGTGGTGGCGGTGCTGAAGAGGCCGTACGGCGTGGCTATCGGGGCCCTGTCTCAGTTCGTCTTCATGCCGCTCCTGGCCTTCAGCTATTCCATGGCGTTTTCTCTTTCCGACGCCTACGCTATAGGTAAGTATAACATTTTGTCCTTGCAGTTCTTAGTTACACAGACTAGTGATGTGTAGCAAGTTTCATTGCTGTATCTGTAGGCACCTTCTCAAACGCCGGACCCCCATTTTACGTCCCATCCGAAAGACGAGGGCGCAGTCCCAACCGAGATGCCCTAGCCAGGATTGAACTAGGGTCTCCCATTCTCCCAGTTACGAACTATTTGGAACGAGGGGGGTCTGCATGGGGGTCTTGGTAACGCTCAGTAACGGTGAATTCAGGAGGCGCAAAAACTCTTAACTGAAAAAGGCATGCAGACCCATACAGCGTGGGGCTAAACTCTGTTAGGCTGCTATAAGGGATGAGCTGCAGTAATACCCCAATTATAACTTATTTGTATGGGTCGAACTGTTTGATTTTGCTAGATGAAGCTCCTAAATAACATTTACTCAACCCCCTGAGCCAGTGTCCTCAGCTTATGGAGGTCTGCGAGAACTACCAATACGTAAGTTAGTTATCAGGTGCCAGAGTTGGCGTAACATGTAATAGGGAGTTTGCCCCAGAACACTAGATGCTGTGCCTTTGGGAAAGGCGCTTTACACAACTTTCCCCACCTCGGACAGGGCCTGACTTCGGTTGGGGAGGTAAACGTCATTGGAAAGAGATGTGGATGGGCTTCACTTTCCAATATTACGCTCGCAGTTGATAACAACCTCTAGGGAAAGTAATTCTCCCGTGTTTTTCTCACGATTGTTATGCTCTGTGACTGTGTTCCTTGGTGAGTACATTTCTCTGTTCATCACCTGCTACCATATCGAGTTATATTTTGAGGACTTCAGGTAACTGATGAGATGAATATCAGCTGAGGTTCTGTGTGAAAACTTGGGGGATGGATCGTAGAAATCGACAAAAGGGGGAATACTTGGCCAGGAGAGTCAGTTCGCAGAAGAAACCTACCCTCTACTTGGCTCCGTAGATCGTTGGTCGAAATTGGTATTACTAGTAATGTGATAGAAATGGAC
>NC_049984.1:4861591-4893822 GCF_000003815.2 Branchiostoma floridae
CGACCGACTCCACTAGTATACTATCCACTCTGTTTGGCAAACCTCCACCCGGCCTTCCTACGGGGGTGCGGGGATCGTAAAATTCGGCAAAAAACAATTGGCCAGGGGAGTCAGTCCACGCAAGGTAAATGTTTCCCCTCCGGTCAACTCCTCTGGTAGCAAAACTCCCCTGGCAAACCATTCAGTGGTTAGCAAGCGAAAGTAGTGAGCCAGCGGTCACTACGGAGGATGGTACTCTGGCTAATTCTTCCTATTGATTGATTGATTGATTGATCTTATAGGGTAGTCCCTTCAGTCTAGATGACTGATTTCCAAGGGAGCCCTGACACATGTTCGTTTACACGGCGGGGTTATATCGCCCCTTACGGGGTGACATACCCTTTCGCTGGTAAATCACCGTGTGGCTGATACAGTATGGAGGTTCGCCAGGCCTCCATCCGGGTGATTTGAAGTAAATCACCAACTCCAGACAGAAGGGTTTGTTCCATCTCACACCGCACCATCGCACGTGTGGGGGTTCTTTAACGTGCATGGGGTGTGACTCTCCCCATACACGGGACCTCCATTTAACGTCCTATCCGAGGGACGGCCCTAGCCGAAGCTAGGTACTCATTTTCACCTGAGTATAGTGAGGAAATCCGTGTAAAGTGCCTTTCCCAAGGGCACAAGATCGATGACACGCAGTCGGATTCGAACCCGCCACCTCTCGGTCACGAGGCACAAATCCTGCCGCTGCGCCAGACGATCTCACGTGTGATCGTCTATATAGCCAGATTTGTCTGGTAGAGACTACCATTCGTCAGCGCAAAGCCTCATAGAGGCTAGAGGAAACCCTATGGAGGAAACTCCCCTGGCAAATATTGCTCATGTATAAACCCAGCGTAGTAAGTCTGATAGAGACTAGCGAAAACTGCACACGGTGACGAAAACATTTGACATGTTTGTTGTTCACGAACTTTGGGAGGTACCAGTCTCGGTTGGTCTCAGGGTCAATATTAATAGGTGTGTAACCATGTGACATTTTGTCGCGGTTGTGACAGGTACTGTCACGTGAGTCAAGACTGTCAAAGACGCCATTCATGTCTGTAGTCCTCGTTACAACGTGATAGCTGAACATGGCCTCACGGTCATCTCTAGAGACTCTAGACCTAATCTCCAAGCAGATCCTACGGTAGCATAAGATATTATCAAAAGCTACAAGAGGCGAAGCCGGCTTAGGAGTGTGTTTGGCTACATGGCAAATGGACACCTTTTGGCTGACTACACTCCTTGGCCAGTTAAGTAATATCGTAGGATCTGCTTGGAGATTACTCTAGACCGTGGTTAGGAGATGGTCTTGATCAAGGCCATCTAGTGTGGTTGGGAGTTGTTTGGCGAGGTTTCCTATATGGAGATCCCAGTAAACCAAACAAAGCCAAACCAAACTAATGTTTAAAACTTAGGTGTGTGATTTGCCTTTTTGACCAACAGTAGAAAGAAAAACACAATAAAAAATGCTGGCGTGACCGAAGTCGTCAATACGAACATCTCTGGTTTGTGATCAGTTTGTTACAAAAAAAGAAAACATTCCCAACTACAAATGTTCCATATCCCGTATGGAACACAACGTTGCATAACGTTACATAACAAACAAAATTGATCATGAATCAGTTTATATGTCGTACTAGCACATGTGGTACGTAGTTTTACGGTATAGCTTTACGGAAGCCGGCCGACCGAGAGAGGTCGTTAGCCGTGCGGTCATCGACCTCACATCGCCTAACTTTCCCCATAGTGGCAAGTACAGCTTTCCCTTATTCTACCCCGCCCGCTCAAACTTCAAAGGTGTATGGACTCAGAGATGGCCGTGCGGTCACTTCAGCGCTTCACAGCCTTACGGTCACCGGGCTCACATCGCCCAGTCTCCAGGCAGATCTACCGGTGGCGTAAGGAGTTTAGCTGGCCAAGGAGTGTTCTGAGCCACCGGGGCCACCGGTAGATCTGCCTGGAGATTATACATGTCCCAACGTTCTCCCATTTTTAATTTTGCCCCACCTAAATCCCAATGCCAGGTACATGGATTCCCTTTTCTGTGCCCCTTGCGGAGCAGTGGTCATTTTGCATGTGGTACATGTAGCTTAGCGATCACCAACCATTTAACTTCCTTTCTTGGCTTTCTCCTATTTTGCTCCATCCGACCGCAACGCCAAATCTAGACACTGCAATGTTCTCTTTGGTGCCAACACCATTGTCAGGTTTCCACTGGTTGCCATGCCAACCCAAAACATTTGTAATCAGACTTGTGTAGATCTTAGCCGATTGTAACCAAATCGTCCATGCTACTAGAGCCAGGCAACTGAGTCCAATGTCAACGTCAAGGTGGAGAAGTATGCAAACAAGATCTAAAGCCACACAGTGATTTCGTAAAATAAATGCTACAAAGGGAGTCTTTGTTTGCCTCAGTATGAAAGTATTCGGGTCAAAAAATCATTTGTGTTGGTAGCTTACTCGATCTATAAGGAATACGTTCAGTTCCCCGGTACTGTATGTACATTTAAGTTCATGTGCATGGGGATTTAATTTCGCGGCAGCGTTAAAATCGAGTGTTCCCGGTGGTTATGAGTTCTCAGTAGCTATGCTAAACTAATCGCACTTATATCGGTCTTCTGGACCTGAATTTTCTGTACCGGTACGTATACCCAGCCCTACCGTGTATCTAAATGCATGGCATTAATATTATGATTTTACCATGGTCAATATTGACCGAAGGAGGCCATATAGTAATAATATGATCCACCCTGTTGTCCCCAGGTGTCCTGCTGGTCGGGTCCTCCCCGGGAGGCGGAATGAGCAACATCCTGACGTACTTCATGGACGCTGACCTCCCCCTCAGTATGACCATGACCTTCGTGTCCACATGTCTGGCCCTGGGAATGATGCCGCTCTCACTCTACATCTATGGACAGGCGGTGAGTACATACAGAATACAACACGGTGTATTCGTATCACCCGAGGTACCAGCCCGACCGCGGGTGATGCGGAATACACCGTGTTGTATTTTATTTTGTCATACCCACCCGAGAAAACACATATTTCGATGCGAAATGCACCAGAAGTTGAGAAAATGTTGTGTCCTCGAACAAAACAACAGCAATTCTAACGCCCGAATCCGGTATTCGAATTTTCAACCGTGCCGTATTCGGCCCGTTCGAAATAGTTCGATTTATTCGAATGGAGCCCGTGTGATACGCCTTTCGAACCTGTGCGATACGGAAACGTACGGTCCGGTCCGGAACACCCGTATCGAACGTTTTCGCGTCACAAGTATGACATAAGTACAGTAGACGCCAGTTAATTGCACATCGGATAATCGCACACTTCTGTTAATTGCACGAAATCCGCAAATCCCGCGGCGGTGCGGTCCAGCTTAATAACTTCGCTTTATTGCACCATTCGGATAATTGCACGAAATACACTGGCAAATGCGGTGTGCAATGAAATTTCACGGAGGTTATATTTTTACTAGCGTTTGTGTGTTTGTTTGTGTGTGTCTGTCTGTCAACAAGATAACGCATGAACGACTCGGTGGATTGTTTTCATACTTTGTATGCTGGTAGGGTGTATAAAAGCTTGAAATGGTTAGATTTTTTGGGCCCTAGCGGATTACATTGGTATTGCAGCGTAACTTCCGCTTTTGTCATCTCGTGTTCTGACCAAGCAAGGAGGTTGAAACCTCCTTGGACCAAGCTATGGTCACAATTTTTGGGTGTTAAAAAACATAAGTTTGGGCCTCCTAGTTTTCAAATACAATTCAACCTCTATAAACGAAGATTTACTTCCGGCTGTTTCGAGTGACATCCATCACTCTTCTTCAGCGTCACTGGCAGAATGAACTGGCAGAATAATTCAACACAAGTACGGCTAGCTACAAAATCTGGTTGAATCACTGGATGTACGAGGCACGGAGGCAGTACTTACCACTTACGGATCCCAAAAGATTGCCCACGTTTTTGCACGTAGACAGCACGCATTTGCACGTCCGGCGGGTTGTGCCCTTAACTGTTAAGTGCCCTGCGATGTTTTGGGAATTATTGACAAAGACATGTTTTTTTTATACATTCTAGTTCGGCTTAGACAGCATCGAAGTGCCCTTCGTAACCATCATCACCTCCTTGTTGTCCATCACCGCCCCTAAGCTGCTGGGCATCCTCCTGCGGCACAAGAAGCCGCACATCGCCAAGAAGGTCATGAAGGTCATCCGGCCCATCAGCCTGCTCTGCATCATCACCGTGGTCGTGATGGGCGTCATAGTCAACCTCCACGTCATCTACACGCCTTGGCAGCCCATCATGGCGACGTTTCTGCTGCCGCTGTCTGGGTTTATCATCGGTAAGTCCGCGTCAAATTTCCACAAAGGGGCCAGGCATTTTCTCAATTTGCTTTTTGACAGATGAGGACAATGTGGCACTGCACTCAACTTAGTAACTGCACTCAATATACTCCGTATAGACAGAAGGTAAAGGCAGTTGTTTTACCTCCCCGACCGAAGTCAGGTACCCATTTTTACACCTGGGTGAAGTGAGGAAGGTCGTACCTTTCCCAAGGGCACAACTTTGGAAAGTTGACACGGCGGGTATCGAACTCAGGACCTCTAGCGGTTAGATTCCGAGCCAAACGTTCTACCAGTTACGCTACAACGACGCCACAAAATGTGCCATTTAAAGACATGTCATTATGCAACTTGAGAAAATGGACAAGACGAAAATATTTAGGGGCCTTCATCTTTGACGCACCACTCCTGTCGCCGCGTGTGCGTACTCGAAAGTGTTAACAATGACAATGACAATGATGTTTATTGCATGTTCATGCCCCAATGGGGATAAATGCATTAAGTTTGATATAAAGTTAATAACAACAGGTAAACTATTTTCTACAAGCTTCGCCCTCCTCTTAAAACATGAGTAAACGAACTTACACAGTTCTTCCAATACGTCATAGTTAGTTGATGTCATCAGATATTTAAACAAGTCTACCTTTGTTAGGTGTGTATATTTCTCTTTTACACGTTTAACATTAACAAGGCTATTACGCATATCATTGTACAGAGAACACTCTAGCACAAAGTGCATTTCATTTTCTATATATCTGACATTCTTATTAACGAGATACAGGAGTTGATAACTCAGCCACGTAACAAGTCCCCAAACTAAGTGGATTGTTTTGTTCTCTTCCAGGTTTCAGTCTGGCCAAGATTTTCCGCCTCGACAACAACAGGGCCAGGACCGTCTCCATAGAGACCGGTGTGCAAAACGGAACGATCGCTGCCGCCATGATCCGGCTCGCGTTCCCTCAACCGGAAATGGACCTGTCCTTCGCGGTGTCCTTCCTGAATAGCGTTTTCCAAGTTGGCATTGGGGTGCTCGCAGTCACAGCGTATAATATTTACAGGTGTAGAAATCCCGCCGCTAAAGAAGAGAAGATTATTAATGATGATGACGAGGAGGACCAGTCTAGCAGCGTTGTGATATCTGATCTTAAGGACCAGTCTAGCAGTGTGAATGGAGAAGCTATTATAAATCCCATTGTGATATCTGATACCAAGGAGGGAGATACCCAGCTGACCCAACTGTAGACGCACAATTTTTCAATCATAATCAGATGCACGGTTTAAACTTCGCATGCGCAGATTGTTTGTATTACGCAACCAGTAAACCGCTTCATGGCGTAACACTAACTTACCAGGTTTTTGCTGAGCAGTACAAGCTGCATTTCCAGCCGGATATACTGTAGAAGCCAGTTAATTGCACAACGGATTAACGCACACTTCTGTTAACTGCACGGAATCCCAAACCGGTGCGGTCCAGCTAGATAGCTTCGCATTATTGCACCATCCGGATAATTGCACGAAATTCACTGGCAAATAGGCCATGCAATTAAACGGCTTCTACTTGTATTTGATACTTGATACAATCACCGGGATGGATCCAAGCTCTCTTCGATAAGCGTGGTGGGCTCTAAACGGGGCATGTTAGGGCGTTCGCACCCATGAACTCTAGGCTCTGGGCCAAATATCTCATCATTACACCACGCTTGCGCCACGCACAGTGTGATACGCTTTCACCTTTGACCTCATGCATATGCAATATAAACCGCGAAACGGCGTTGACGTCACGTGAGCACAAATACACTGACGTCACAGCTGATCATGATGGGTGGGAGCAGTTAGTTTGGATGTGAATCTAAATTTAAGATGGCGACCAGTCATTCCATTTGAATTCCTATTCTGGGGCTCTGTAGATTGTAAACAAAAAAAACTTTGAGTTGATCTAGAGTAAAATAACTCAATGTCTGTTGCAATTGATATACTGTTGAAATCTGAATTAAAAAAGACATTAAGTCACAACTTGAACTTGACTACGAATACTAACGTTAAACGTCGCTGTCGCACGATTTTTAGATGCACAATAAAAGCAGCTTATACCACGTTTTCATGAGCAATCCACGGATAGAAAATGTCAAGCCTGATGTTCCACGATGGTGCTGTTATAGGCAAAATAAACTTTCAAATCGCCGAATCACTGTATCACTAGGTATTGGTGGCTCGTGTCCATAAATAAACAACCAGTACAAAACAACCACACAACTGTCATACACATAAGAAATAAAGCTGCACAAAACACTACAAATATTGGTCTTCAAATGTTTGTTGAGTAAAAGACCGGCCATAGAAAAAACAACATGAGCACCACCTCCGTTGTTTTCCCCAGGGAGTGTGGCCCCGCAGGTGGCAGACAAGCGAACGACCAAAAGATTTGTTACTCTAACAAATGATTCGTACCGTCTATAAAAATGAAACTTCACAGAGTGATGTCGAATATGTTTCCCAATACGTACATAGAGTTTTTTTGTGATTTTGGCATTGTCGTTTTTCGTAATGATTTAGTTAGTCGGGCCGCCGCATTCAGTGCATTTCGCCCATTTCCCGAGAAAATACGACCTGGATTGTAAAAGATTTAGCCCTCCTCGCGGGAGACAAGAAGCACACACAATCAGAATTCTACTGTCAACAGAAAGCTAATATATCATAAAATTAGAATTTTTATCTATGTTTGTCTAAATTGGTCACCAGCTTCCGAAGAGAGCAAATTCCAAAAGCGTGGCAAGTTAGGGCGAACTGTCTAACGCAGCTCAAAATAGGAATTTATATTCACGATAACGTCCTCGGTGTTTGCCAGTTGTAACGCGGATGGTAAAGGATTCATGAACAGTATGGATGCCTTCCTTATTCAAGTATGGTCTCTAGATAAATGTGTTAAAAATTCATTGATCAAAACTTGACCACTCTTTGGCAACTAGTGATGGAGCGCCGTGAGTTCGAGCGCGAAAAAAAGCGGGCATCTTAGGGCGGCCCCCGTTTAAAAATCTTTCTTCAACTATAGGCAGGCATAACAAATGTTACAACAGCACACTTTTCTTTTTTGATGAAATGACTTACAGTTTGGGCCTACATCGTTTAGGTAGAAGAGGATGTACCTAGGAATATTCAAAGAGTGGGTAGGTTTTTTTTTTACACCAGGTTAAATTAATTAAAGTATCAAGCATATGGTAATGATGACGAATGTTACAGTCATTACTGTATTCTATTACATAAACTGCGATGCAAATAACAGCAAGCTATCATTTCTTGTTCCTTATCAAAGGTAGAAAAACTGTAAAGCGTCACAAAAATGGCAATTTCTTGTCTTACATGTGGCTAATCCAAATGTTACGACCGTAAAGTAGTCGGTAACGTTTGATACTGAATTTGGCTACAGGCATAAACCATCTTACAAGGGGTAAAAAACAAAAACCAGTAACAGTAGTGATCTCACACAGTCAGAAGGCCTGGGTAGCTGGCTTCACACGCCAGGTGTAATTATGAAAACTGAATTGTTTTCGGCTGCTTTTTGAATCTTCATATCTTCTCAGGAGACAGCCGTCTTTTAGGGGGTGGAATCCCACCCGTGACTATAATTTCTTTCAAGCCATCAACCGATCCGAGTTTTGTGGTGCATCTCAGTCTAAATACATGACAGATGTTACGGGAAAATAAATAAATCATTGATATTGCCTGTGAGTTGCTTCATATCGAGTCGTGGCAGGGGGACGTCTATTAATGTTACTCTCCAAGCAGAGGTTAGGCTCCGGCTGTATTTTAAACATTTTTCTATTCGTTTTTATCGTGCTTTCTATTTTTTATAATATCTTGAGGTGTCAAAACCTACTTCTTCAAGAAAAATGACAAAATAGAAAGCCCGATAAAAACGACTAAACAGCCGGAGCCTAACCTCTGCTTGGAGAGTATATTAATGTAGCCAGTAACTTTGCACTTGTGCCTTTGAACTTTGTGTCTTGTTACGTGGTGACTATTGAGTTAAGAAAAGACTAGAGTCAGGTTACACGGAAACGTGTCGGTAGGGTGGGAGCGCCATGGCCCCGCCAGGTCCTATGGGCACATGTACGTCGAAAGTAGCAGCAGTGCTGAACATCAAGAGACGCTTGAGGTACAGACGGCATCGGCTAATCGTGTTTACGAGGTACCCGTCACCGGGAAGCACCAAGTCCAGGCTGATATCGGTTCTGGGCGAACAGGGAGCGGCTCTGGCGCAACTGTACATGGTGAGGAGGTCTTAGTTCTTGTTGACCATACGAAGGAGACTGCCCACTTCAAGACTTTGTTGTTTGTTCTTCTTTTCTCGAGAAATTTCGCTGTTCCAACAAGTACACCCAACCGATACGTAACCTCGAATAAACATTTGTCGAGGACTAGCTAAGTCGCCCTACCCTCGTACTCGGTACGGGGTTGGGGCGACTGGCACTGTTCCAGTATATGCCGGCACTGTTCCAGTATATGCCGGCACTGTTCCAGTATATGCCGGCACTGTTCCAGTATATGCCGGTAAGGTATTTAGGGGTACACACTGGTCCAGTATATGCCGGTAAAACACGCAATCCTATGGGAAAGAGGGAAAAAGAGGGTCTCATTTTCTCAGGAAGCAAACGTTTAGTCTTCAGTTTGACTTAATCCTAACCTGTTCTACAAAACGCAGTTCAGACAATTTCTATATGGCTTGTGTGCAAAAACCACCAAAAAGTGGTCACAATAGATAGGTGGTCCTATGTGTCCTAAGATTGTTCACGTTTCACTATAGTATATTATTAACAAATAAGATGCACAATTGTACCTGTAATGTTACTAAGGAGCTAATACGAATTCATTTCATTTTACCGTCAGACGAACAAGACGATATGGGAAGCAGCAGGGCAACTCCAAAAGAGGCGTCCAGACGATATTTCTGTTGAGGTACGCTACACCGGAGGCACTGCAGACGACCTGAGGTACTGGTTGGGGTTTAGGAGAGACCTGGATACATGGTGGAGCGTCCAGGAGGGAAAGGATCTCGGCCACAAAATGGCAAAATCTTTCAATGATGCATTCATGGATGGAGCTGAAAGTGTAGTATTGGTACGTTTTGAATGTTTCGCAGTGCAGTCACATTCGTCGTAGGGCCTCGTATGGCATAGTCTAAGGCTTAGGTCACATTTCCAAACCGAGGCCCGGCCGGGCAGCTTTCGGAAGCGAAAAGAATGATATAATAGGCTCTGTACACTTTGTAACTCCAACCGTATAGAAAACGAAGTCCATCTTATATTAGAGTGTTCTTTATACAGTGAGATACGCAACTCTTTTACCAGTGCTCTCAATGTAGATACACGATGTAAACAGTTAACCAACGACAACCTGTTTGTACGTATAATGACAACCACAGACAACATTGTACAACAAAAACTCTGTGAGTTCGTATAACATGTTTTAAGAAAAGGGAAGAGGCATGTAAACGTTAGATATAGCGATAGCATAGCTCCAGATGTATTGTTTATTCAATTGTAACACTACATGTGATAGTAATTAGTCTTTAGTGTCCCATCATGGGATTTGCTGCATTTAGCTCACAAGGGCAGGAACATGCAAATAAAGATCATCATCATATTTCGTAGGTGGGTATACGTAGGGGTCGGAATAACGAAAGAAAGGAGGTAAGGGCGAAGATGATCAGACAAGAATCATATATCAGATCCCCAATTACAGAATTTGTGAAGACATGACGCATTGATCTTCTTTGTAAAGTAAGATAATACTTTCGTACTTTGAACAACTTGTGTTATTAACTTATTTGGGTGGAGAAGAGGGTATCAGCTGATATGATTCATGCAAATGAGAACATTACTTGTATAATCAATGAGTAGTATTCGTGATATGTCACTAGAAAATGTCAACAAGGTTTTCGAACGCTGTTTTCCTCATTTTCGGACCATTTTGACGTCATATACATACGTATATTCATCATATATTCGACAGAATATAAAGATAAAGCAAACAACTTATACAAAACTTTGGAGGTTTGGGGTTAGACCTGGAAATGATTAAATTACACAGTTTCTTACGACTTTGTCCTACTCTTCCTTCAGGTGGGTACCGACATACCCGCCATTACGGCAGATGTCTTGGAAGAGGCATTTCAGACATTGGAGTCCGCACAAGAAGAGGACACTTGTGTCATTGGTCCTGCTAAGGATGGCGGGTACTATCTCATTGGCCTCAACCGACACACTCGGACATGGGTCGTAGGTCAGAGTTCTATTGACGTTTGCCAATGTTTGCACCACATTTGATAGCCGTACACGTACATCGGATGTTTTCACTCCGATTTGTGTCTTTATTGCACGATAGACATAGGAATAGCCTTCACACTCCCAAGTACGTATATGCAGCGACAGGGATTATGGGTAATATGTCAAAGGTTACGACCCCTAAGACGTAAACAAAACACGCCTGGAAGTCGTTATGCAAATCGAGACAATAATCAAGAGACTCTAGACGAGTACTGCTTACGTCAGGGGCCGTCTTTGGAAGAGTGAAAGAGCTTATTCATCGATCACCCTAACCCTTCCAGGTTTAACCAACCAACATGGCGAATGTGACGTCACGGTACAAATACGCCATAGATTGTCGTTTCCTCATTGTTGCTGCGTTTTTTTTTGTTAACAGCATGACCAAATGTGACTTCTTTAACTTGTAAATTTTAAACCTTTTCCTTGTAGAGACTATCTTGTCGTGAATGTATTTAGAAGCAGATACTTCATTTTCCTACTAATATATGTTATATGCTAAAACACCAAGAGAACAAAGAAAAATTTCTTTGAATTCAAATGGAAAGAACAAAATGCTTAATAACACCATGACTGGTATCCTTCATAGAAACTCCTTTCTACTCTCCCAGATGACCTATTTCAGGATATCGCATGGGGTACAGACAGTGTGCTTCAACAACAGATACAGGCTGCAGAACAACGGGGAATACACTGCAGTCTATTGCCTTATAGGCTACAGGATGTGGTGAGTGGTCTGATGCACAATAGACATGGAATGATTTCAGGACGACTAAATTTACCTGGTTACATGGTATAAAACATGGGTAAATGACATGCCAGGGATGCACAGGTTATATGTACATATTGAGTTGTATGTTTTTGAAAGTGTATGTCTGTAACGTTGAGATGAAAATAGATTTCACTGGGTCACTGGGAGGTCACTTCGAAGCTCATGTAGTATCTCGGTCCCAAAAGCAAGGACCTCCAGACTGCGCAACTCATTCCTACACTATACAATCAGACTGTACAACAAATCAATGACTGGTGCCTAAGTGTTTTATTTGTCTATGTACTGTGTATGTCATGCGTACTGTACATGTTGTCTAGTCGTTGTAAGTATTTACTCTGAGTCACATTGTAAAGATCAACGGCATTCAGAGATGCTTCTGCTAAGAATTAATCTCTGTAAGGTTGATTTTAATGAATAAATAAGAATTAGTTTATAAAAAAAAAATAAAGAATTTGAACTCGAATTGACGCATTCCCTCTAGGACACCAAAGATGACCTTGACGAATTTGAGTTGCGGACTGGAATTAGTCGACAGGAACTGTCGGCTCCGAGTTGGACGGTCATCATCCCTGTTCTCAACGAAGCGAAGAACGTTAAGTCGGCGATAGACAGCGCCATGCAGGTAACAAAACATTACTTGCCGCGCGAGGAGGATGGTAAACTGGTGTCCGATATTCTCAGTTCAGCAACGTCACAGAAATGTGGGCATCCTCTCTTCAGCATCTTTCCAAATAATGTTCTTTCAATTCACGTCAATAAAGTCGGTGCTTGTTGTGTGAAGTCACAGACGCCTTACTTGTTAGTGGAACCTGAAAGAGGGTATTCAGCTGTAAATGTGCGTGCACGTGTGTATACTTTGTACCTAATGTCATTGACTGTGGTTACACTTAAACAGTTGAAATTTACCTGATATCTTCAAAGCTTTGCCATCCAGTATGTCGTGTAATACGTAAGCCATGGTCATGTGACTGCAAACACCTCATGTCCCAAAGTATACATGTACTGTTTCAGACCAAAATTACCCCCAAATCCTTGAAATGGCCCCCTTATAGTCTATTTCGAGGCTAAGAATACTAGTATTTGTTTGTTTCTACTTCGTCTTTTGTATACCGCTGCCTTGCTGAAGACTGCATCATCAACGAGTTCCCACACTGAGGTGGTGGTATGTGATGGTGGGAGTACAGACGGTACACCAGACGTCGTGAAGAGTGTTGCACAGTTGTATCCTGAAGGCACAGTCAAGTTTGTGTCAAGTCCTAAAGGTATGCTCCTATTACCGTTACATGTAGTGGGAATTACCTAAACTCAATTTCAGGTTCAGGTCCGGATTCAGGTTCAGCTGTTCAGTCCGGACCTGAACCCATCATCACATATTACATGTATGTGCATTTTTTGAGAGGGAGGGGGGTGGTGCATATAAATTGTATGTTAGCATGAATTGAAAGGCAATGTGAAAAATACATGAAAATGATAGACAGCCAGTGTAAACACGAACTGTTTTTTGTCTTTTTCCAGTGCAAATTTCACTGTCTATAGAAGGTTTTAGATGGTTTAGAACAAAAAAAGGGAATATAAGTGACAGATTGCTTTTTGCAAGTCCGGACTTGGCTCCGGAAATTTAGGTTTTTTTTGACTTGGACCTAAACATTTTTAAGTCCAATTCCAAGTCCGGGCTTTAGGTACGCACCACTAGTTACATGTAAGGCCATGTTGATTTGATTATATGGATGACATCTTTGCGCGCATTAATTTTCGGCCGTTTCTAAAATAAAAATGAAAATAAAAGTTTTCAACCATTGTACGAAGCAACTGCAAAAGGAGAAAATGTATGCTTTCGATAAAAGATATCTACCGGAAAGCATATACTAATGTCAATGTCAAGAACTGTGAAAACAAAAATGAAGAACCAATTGTTCGGCATACCATTTTCTGTTCCAGACCACATAGATTTCTTAATGAAGGCAACCTTTTCTTACACATTTTTTACTCACAGGCTCACATCAGTTTTGGAGGACCCCAAAGGATGTCATCCATTTAATCAAATCAACTTGGCCTAAAGGGGTGCTCAAAGAAAAACAAGCTTGCTTGTCGAAGGGATGCATCTACGTGACGTCACAGCTCCATGTTGGCCATTCCTATGAATTCGGAAGTGTATGATGACGTAATAATTCAGTTCAGTTCATCCTCATAGAGATGGCATCAGCGTCTCCACGTGTTCCTGTAATGTAATAATTACCTGCTGTAATTGCATACACCAATCCAAATTTACCTGGTAAATTCCGGGTTTGGTCAGCCAGCATGTCCGGAACGATATCTGAGTCATGGATGTAAAGACCCTGAATGGGATTTGAAAATCATAACTTAATTTGCGTGATTGATGAGAAAATTTGTGTTTTACTGGTGTTAAATCTGTGTGACGACCTTTTTTTTTCGTCCACCGCGATTGTGGTCATTACGATTTCATTATTTCCGATATGTCAACACCAGGAAGAGGTGTCCAGATGAACACCGGTGTCCAGCATGCAACAGGAGACTACTTGTTGTTTCTGCACGCTGACACATGTCTACCGTCGTCATGGCAACGTGTGGCTTTCAGGACGCTTTGTAAGCCCGGAGTGTCGATGGGAGCCTTCCGTTTTGGTCTGAAGGATAAATCAGCTGAAGGATCAGACAACAGCAGGTACTTATGTAAACTGTAGTTTTAAAGCAGAGGTTAAGGGGGTAACGCCCCCTTTTTCTGATTAAGCTTCAAGCTTTCTGTAAGCCAACAAGACAACAAAGTTATGTCAAAATATTTAAAAAAGAACTGATGCCATAAGAAGAATTCTACTATAAAGTAGACTCCACACCTGAGGACCTCTCACAATAATGCTTTCTGTCCCTACAGTTTTCCGTGGATATGATAGAGTATTTTCCATTTGCAGTGATAGCTGGTGGTTCGAGTTGCAGATGAGATTCTTAGTGTGGAATGCCAACCTGAAGTCAACACAGTTCGGTAAGAAAATACTGTATCATAAAACAAAACAACCTTTGCTACATTTTTAGATTAGCATTACAAACACTACAGACATGTACTGAACACTACTAGTATCAGTCTGGCTGTTCTAATGATACAGAGGTAACTTTAGTATTCCATGGGCTTGACTGGATTATAAAATGGGGGGGGGGGGATTTTTTCGTTGCCTTTGCTGCTACATTTTTGTATATAGAGACACGACTTGTCATGGTAGAGTGTTGTGCCAGTTATCCATAGTTCCGTTATCTGGAATATGACCCGTTTTTAATGGGGGTATAACAAAATCAAAAAAGAAAGAAAACTAGACAAGAGAGACAAAACGTTTTTTCACTGTTTTCATTTTGAATATGACCCATGGAATCTGTTATTGCACGACAGCGTTGTCATGCCACCAGCTAGAAAAGTATTTTCTATCCGTAACGCTAGTTCACCTTTATTCGCGGGATAACTTATATCCGTTGCTTTAACAAAGTGCAATATTTTGAAACTACCTGCAATATTTTGAAAATATTGCAATTTGTGACCACCGTCTATCGACGTCATTGCCCCTTTTAAAAGGATAAAGCTAAGGGCACAACCCACCGTACGTGCAAATACGTGTTGTCTACTTGCCAAAACGTGGGCAATCTTTTGGGATCTGTAAGTGGTAAGTACCGCCTCCATGGCCTCCGTACAAACTCGTGGGGAATCCGACGAATTTTGGAGCACGCAGACACGCCATAGATCTTTACGTGCAGGCAAATCTTTCTGTGCCATCGGGCTGCGGATTCGTCGCGCCTGCCCTGTACAGCCTGAACGTTTTCAGAAATACGTGGCCTCCCCCCCCCCCCCCCCCCAAAAAAAGTACGGCGTGTTGTGCCCTTAGCTTTAAGGCCGGGAACTAGCGTTACAACTTGTGACCCTTTCCAGAGCTTCCATACGGAGATCAAGCTTTCTTCATGACGACGAGACAATTCCTGGAAGTCGGGGGCTTCCCGGAATTCCTTCTGTTGGAGGATGTCAAGATGGTGGCGTTGATGAAACGTCACGGTCACGTGGCCATAGCAGAAGGCGACCCCGCGCTGACGTCCGACCGGAAATGGAGGCAGCACGGTTATTTTCAGGTAGAATACTACTTTAATAGGATGATGCCCACATGTTACACTTTACAGAGATTGACAGCCAAAACACAGCATGTTTTATATTGCAATAGTACATAACATACACATTACATATTGTATATCTATCCGTCATATACAATTCTAGTATTCCAGTAGTCTGTTTCTACAGTAATGTTAATCACTCCCCATTGTCACATGTAGGGGTAGGTACCGGTTTTGTACCCAGAAAAACCGGACCTGAAAAAATTCGGTGGGCCGGATGTTGGACCTATTGGAAAATGAACAGATTATATGATCAGGCATTCACACGTTTCGGGGCCTATCGGTCGAGGAAAATAACAAGGGCGAAGTAGAGTAGTGTCTCTAGCCATCTTTTACCAAGTTTTACAGTCAATAGTACAGAGGCACAAAGCATTGTAGGACTTTAAACGCCATTGGGAGTCGAATATTCCACAAAACAGATGTCTTTGTTGCGAAATGGACCTTTTTTGAGTATCGTATATCCACAAGTTCTCACATACTGACAGTGCAGATAAAGGTACAGGCTCCTTACAGGCTCCTAGCCAATCAGATTGCGCTCCGAGCCATGACGTCATTTTCCCGCGGACTTGCTTCCTTCGCCCAGACCTGGGCCCATGCCTGAGTATTTTGGAGAATTTGGGTCTCTACGCCTGCGTAGAGACCAGTTCAAAGGTTAAAATACGTCATATCCGCCTAATGATAGGCATGTCACACCAAAATTTTGGTTAAGGTTAAAGTTGCTGAAACTGCTTTCAAATTACAGATCAGATTCTTCTGATTACAATGCTTTTTATTGTGTTGAAATCCGACAATGTTGAAATTTTCTAGAATTTTTCAAAGTTGAAAAGTTGGACGTTTTCATTAGAAGAGGCTTATCTATTAGCCCTATGGGAACAGTTGACCTCGACATGGCACCGAAAATGACCACAAGCACAGTTATTTACACACTTTTTAATGTATCTTCCAAACGCTTTAACAAATGTTCTTCAAATTTTCAGCACATGAAGATAATATTACTGGACAGACTATAATATTGTTTTCTCGACATATCATCATTACTTTGTATTAATTAATCCTAATTAACCCTAATTAATCTACTTATCCACAATAGTACCATTCAATTAATCTGCATTTCTTAAACATGCTACAAGCTTAAGAAAGAACTTCACGTTTCTAATTCAAAGTAAGACTAATCATTAAAAAATGAAGTATTTTTGTAGTTTTTATTGATTACAAAATATGCAAATGAGGGTTATTACCCTAAAGTACTTCCAACAAAACATGTAATTATATCACTTGTCCATATTTGAATTACATATTCCCTGAAATAAAAATAGACAGTGCTAACCTATATTGCATGTTGACGTAAGTACAGGAATGTATCCACACTTTTAGGAACATCAAGAAATAATTAAGAATTTATGCTAATTAGCAATATGCTAATGATACATATATGGTGAAAACTATCCACACATTGGCTTTTAATCACATTTATGTTGTAGGCATACTTAAATGGGTTGTACAGATGTAAATTGCATGTTACTTTAAAGAACTTTTAACAATCAAATGCTTAATTAGCAGTTGTCCTAATTAACATCGTAATTAATGACATTAGTAATAGTAAGTGCTAATTAGTATGCATACATGTTTTACCCATTCTAAAAAATAACTGTTTAGTTCAAGTAACTTTCTGATTATTATTAGTAGGTTGCTTTTCTATTCAGTTTCTCTTAACTTAGCCTTTATTCTTTAAAAATCAAAACAATAAGATCAAATAACTTTCAATGTTCGTCACCAATTATTGCAACTCCAAACATGTCGTGTCTAAACTTGATCTGTTGTCTCGGTGTCTGCAGCCTTGTCTCTGGTGAGCAGTTTTGACAAGTCTCTATTTTGCTGTTTCCGCTGATCTGCCCAGGATATGTCCCTTTTGTGTCAACTAGAAAATTAAAAATGGTCTCGAAATTAATACCATGCAACTGACAAATTCCGATTGAGCATGGCGATAACGTGTCTGCACGCAACATATTATTTACGATAGTGAAACGTTTTTTTGTTACAAAATATGCCACATTATCGGTAATGAAAGGTATTCTACACAATACATCAAATATATTGCCATTCTGCGGTCAAATAGCGCAGAATTTATGATAATATGTTGAATTTATAGCGCAGACAATGTCCGCGGACGTCCGTGTTGTCACGCCCCCCTCCCCCTCCACGGCCGTGCGCGGGCTGCCTAAAAAAACTCTCAAATCGCATCGCTAAAGCCACAAGCCAAACTCGCGTAAATAGAAACAGAAACTACACCATGATGATCGCAATATATCTATATTTGTCACTGTGTATGAACAAAATTGCTAAATTCAAGAAAAATGGCAAAAATATCCACTTACTTTCGGAGGTTTCCCTACTCTGGCCCATAACTTCCGCCAGGAATGACGTAGCAAAATTGTGCAACCACTGGAGTGAACCTTGATCTCTGCCCTTTCACCTGGAATCATTCCCAGAGTTCTCCGATGCACGGCGGCTTGTGGCTTTTGAGTTGAAAATTGCATCTCCGCCGGGCGGCCTTCGAAATAGCGTGCCGCGCGCGCGGCGTCAAAACGGGGCATTTTTCCGGCTGTATCTCCAACTTTTATGATTTTTAGCTCCTTATTATATGGATATTGTCAACTAAAAATCAGATAGTATCGTAGTCAACATTCCATAGATTATAGACAACGATTTTGATTGGCATTATTCAAGCGGTTGATTTATAAGATTTTCTTAAAAACATTTACGGCCCCGCGGGCCGCTTCGTTCTAATGCGGGAAGGGGGTAGGTTTGACATGCCTACTAATGAAGTTTCTAGAACAGCCGACGACTGAATCAGGTCCAGGTTCAGGTCCAAACCTGATCCTCTGGACCTTAACCGGACCTGGACCTGAATTTTCTGTACCGGTACTAAGCCATAGTCACATGTATTCACTTATGTTTCTACCATGTACTTGCAATTAGCCTTCGGGCATGAATTTGCAAATAAACTTTCATGGCGGTAGCTACATCATTTCTGGTAGTACCCGGTGTCTAATACTAGTATACAATGGGCCTATAACCAGAAAACAAGAAATACTAAAGCAAAGAAAAAAAACGGAAAGAAGCTAATGAGGCCAAGACTAACACCTGCCAAGCCATATCAAAAGATGTCAATGGCTTTTCCCCTCTTGCCATGATTTGAATAATGCAAAACTCAATTTTACACAGGTGACAGCGCGGAACATTCTGGTGATGCTGGCCTCCAAACTAGGGGTGCACCCAGACACGCTGGCAGGGTGGTACTATAGCCCTGTCAGGAGCTTAACAGCGACGGATAATCAGTGCCCGTCATCTTGAATCTTTCACATGTTGACTTCGTATCACGGGACGTAAGCTTCCCCGTTGGCTTTTATCTATAGGACCGCTGGTACAAGTGTATTTCATCCTATATATGAATTCAGTTACATTCTAGGAGTGAACAATTCTTGCAGTGTGCAACAAGGTAGATATATACATAGCAAGAAAATGTTTGGTAGTAGATGCTAGTTAAATCCGATATACACATATACCCCATTATAACGATGTCTAAATGATTGTGTTTACTTTGGTGTATCTATAATAGTTGTCAAAGACCGTACAGAAGTCCCTGTATTGTGTACATTGTTGTATCAATTAAATTACCATACCTTACTATTCCATATTACTATTGTTATCATTATTATCATTATTGTGTATGTAAAGTTAGTTTGTTACTTGTATGTGGCTTTGTCAAAATAACAAAGTTCATTACAGTGCCACAGTGCCATTGTCTTTGTCTAACGTTAATGTAAGTAAGTATAATAAGAAAAAAGATCGCTCCAACTAGTCCAACATCATACAATTTATAACCTGATGAGCTATTCAAAGGCAGCGTCAGGTGTCTAAAACAGTACAACAGAAGACAACAGAAGAATAAACATAACAACCAGATCCATGCGACTAGAACCCGCACCAGCACAAGCCAGGCTGTCTGACGAGATTTCATTCAGTAGTGGCACCTGCCATAACGCTAATGATCTCGGCAACGTTCGTACGCAGAGCGTCTTTTCTCCAATCCGTGCAAAGTTGGGACAGTCGAAGAGCGGTTTGAACTGACATGTACACGTCACTTTCACGTACCCAAGCGACGCCGACATGTTCTGAGATGGAACCATCCCACAGTCTACCGTCATCAGTAGATTTTCTTCCAGAGAAATGGCTTGTATGCTCTGAAGGTTGTCAAACGTGCCGTTTTCTATGACTGTTAGGTCGTTCTCGTGAAGATTCAGAATCAACAAGTCTCTCAAGTTTGCTTCACTGAAAATTCCAGGCGGAAGACGTTTGATCTTGTTGTCTTCCAAACGAATGGTCTGGAGGCGACGAAGGTCCTTGAATATATCTTCATCCAGACTTTCTAGCTTGTTGTCGTTCAGTCCAATTTCTCTGAGAACGTGTCTTGCCACCGGTAGATTTGCTTGGAGATTAGTTCCCTGGCGACCTTATTCAACGAGCGACAGGGAAGCGATCAGAGGAGTGAACCAGAACCAGAATATAGCATGGATATCAAGTTATAATTGTTGGGCCGGAATTTGTGTAATGAAAGGACGTCGGCGCGCTTACATTGACTGAAAAACACTGATTTAGAAATAAATTTGAGGACCGAACAATTGAAGACCAAGTTTTTTCCTACCTTGCATTGACCCATGGATGCGTGTATGTGACGCGAGAGAGTTGTGTGTGATTGCCGATATCTAGTACTGACGTATTTTCTGTGAGAAACTTGACATCGTATGTGTATAATTACTGTTTAAACTCCATTACGAAAAGTTATTTTTCTTTGTTCGTCCAACATCATCAATGATTAATTACAACTAGTCTACAAATGCGTCGATGAAGGTTAGACATCCAGGTAATAAGAAAGGCCAGGTAAAGCTGGGCGTCTGAAACTTCTGACCGTTTCCAAAATTAAATCATATCCAGTTTCTTGAGTAATTGCTATGTGACGTAGTCTAGAATTGCGTTCGACGCACATACCAAAACAATGAGTTCCAAGGCTGTCGTATGTCAAAAGGGCACAATCCGCTGTACGTGCAAAAACGTGCTGTCTACGTGCCAAAACGTGGGCAATCTTTGGGATCCGTAAGTGGTAAGTACCGCCTCCGTACGAACTCGTAGGGAATCCGACGGAATTTGGAGCACGCAGACACGCCGTACATGCAGACAAGACTTTCTGTGCCATCGGACTGCGGATTCGCCACCCGTACGTGCCAGTACGGGCGACGCGCCTGCCTTGTACAGCCTGAACGTTTTCAGAAAAACGTACGGACAAATTGCACGTACGGCGGGTTGTGCCCTTAGCTTAAGTCAATAGTGCTTACTCATCGTGAACTTTGAGACTAGTCACAAGTTCAAATATTAAAATGTGGCGTCTGGCGTGGGTTAGTCTGACGGTGTTACTCGGTGCGGTAGCCGCCGGGGTCTATTGGAGCTACGATGGCTTCGATCCAGGTAGGCTTCAGGATCACTTGGGACGGCCAGGTGTGTGTATGAGCAGAGGTTGGCGGGGAAAGTCGTGATCTTTTCTTATATACCGTCTTTTTCTGTCAGCTATCCCACCAACCTCTGCTTGGAGAGTAGAGGGGTTGTACTGCGTGTGAACTAGAAGGCACGTTATCGAACTATTGTTTTCCCAACCCTTACCAACCTCCCTAATATAAGACACAACAGTAACATTCCTTAAAAAAACAGAGAACCCATCGATGGTTTTTAATATCGATTACGCTTGACGTTGGTAAACTTCAGGGTCTCTGCGGGGGGCAACGGTCGTCATCACGGGCTGCAGTTCCGGTATCGGCGAACAGATGGCGTACCAGTACGCCCGGCTGGGAGCAAAGATCCTCATCACAGCCAGGAGGGAGAACAGGCTGAAAGAGGTGAGAAGATGTCCTCCAATTTTCCGAAAATAATTTCGTCAGGTTGGTAGATCATAGGACATTGGAGTTTTCTTTTACACAACCAGTTTTTCCCACCTGCTGACGTTTCCATGTCTGTCAGACATCTTCCTTTTAATAAAGTTTCTAACAGGAGTTCTGCTTCGCGCTATATATAGCCGATATAGGTGGCGCTTTTGCGACGAGAACACTATCCCAAGCGTGGCTAAGTACCCCCCCCCCTTCGTCCCGATTCTTTACTGGGGTGTACTTCCTTATCCAGACTGCTTCTTTAATCTTTCAACGTCAGCAGGTGAGAAAAACTTGCTGTGCAAAAGAAAACTCCCATGTCTCCGAGTTTTAGCGGGTTTCTTGGTTCGTCGGATTGTTGCACGGAATGAAGAACAACGAACAAGAGGCGGTGGGAAGTGCGCATATTTCAAGACGTTCTCAACTTAGGAATTCATACGTTGTGTAAGAAGATTCAATTTATAATGTAAAAAAAGACCAAAACGGTGACTTTTTTAATTGTTTTGGGCTCCCTTAACGCATTTTGTAATAACCCACGTATTGAAGATGAATTTTATTTCTTACTAACCTACGTATTGTATAAAAACGAGCGTCGATCTCTGTTTGAAACAATTCTGCGGCTAGACTTATATGTCATAAGTCTGGACTCTAAGCTAGGCCTGTTGTAGGATCTTGTAGAATCGGAATCTTCCTTGAGGGCATGCATGTTGGCCCTAGAGCCGAGGAGTTGGCCTGTGTAGTGCCCTGCAAACAGTCTGTTAGTGTTACCCAGGGTATATTAGGATTTATCTTCAGCGAATGATCACTACTTTAGTTTAAGATAGCGAAAGATTTGCATACTCGAGTTTTGATTCTATTATAACCAAAGTGATATCTCCAAGGTGGTAGCGAAGGCGAAGTCTCTGGGTGCCCAGGAGGCGCACTACGTGGCCGGGGACATGGGGAAGGCGGAGGACTGTGAGAGAACCATTCAAAGAGCCAGGGAGAAATTCGGTAGGGCAAAAATACATGAAAACACACACACACACACACACACACACATTCCTACACACACACACACACACACACACACACACACACACACACACACACTAGAATTTCTCTTGTGAATAAGTACCCCAAACTGTGAAATATATCGCGCGGTAGTCTTGGTTGTTCGCGTATCTCTATCCACCCTGTTTAAATCTTTATTTACCTATCTTGTTTTCTTTCGCTCTCTTGCATTAAATTTGGACAGGAGCCTGTAAAGGATGTCATCCTTATAGTTTATTTGCTGTGGCCTCAAGTCGTTTGTTTGTTTTTAAATTCAGGACGGTTGGACTACCTTGTGCTGAACCACGTCGGGTCGAGTCGGCCGAAGTTGCAGGAGAAGTTGCTTTCGGGTACGGCTTGGGACCAGGACCCGGATATAGATACGGACTACTTCGTCGACTTCCTGAACGTGAACTTGGTCAGTTACGTCCGGTTGGCCTCCCTGGCCCTGCCGCTGCTGAAGGAGAGCAGCGGACGCATCGTGGTGATTTCTTCCATTGGGGGTAAAATGATTTCCATTTCCAAACACATTTCCAAATCAGGACCCAGCCGTTTGCGGGAAAGAAACATAAAATACGCACAAATAATGCTCAAGAGTATTTTTTTAACGTTTTGTCTCATTTTTGTTGCCTTGTGTTCGAATCATGGCGTCATGTCACCGATCTTGTGCCCTTTGGGAAAGGTACTAGTAGTTTACACTCCTCCCCCCTTACAAAATTAATAGAAAACGCCAAAAAATACCTCAAAACACGTCCAAGAATAGCCGGAGCCTTCCTTTGAATGGACTTGTGTGCAGTTATTGAGGTGAATATAAACAGGCTCATATAAAACCAGGCCATTTTGGGGGCACCACAATAATTAAAGACTGGATTGATGTAACCTTTCTTCTCAACTTCGTTGCAGAACGAGAACATTGTGAAGTCTGCCGCCCCGGTAGACGAGGCAGCCATGGCCATTGTCCGAGGCGGAGCCACCCGGGCCCGGGAGGTCTACTATCCCTCCTACACCTGGCCTATCACCTTACTCAGGGCTCTGTTGCCGCAGGTCCTGGACAATATTGTTATCAATAACACCTAGGAAACTCCATAAATAGCCTCATCAGGTTGACAATTATTCAAATAGTTTCGATGTCTATCAGACAGTGACAGACACCATCATCAGGGTAGCCTCATTCTTCCCTGATGATGGTGTCTGATCTGATAGACATCGAAACGTTGGAAGTAAGTCACTCCTTGGTTGTGCCAAAAGAACCTTACTATATGAAAGCTAGGAAACTGTTTTTTTTCTTTTCATCAAAGAAAAAAGAGAAAACGGGTTTGCTTCAGACGGAGATATTAAAGGAATCTTTATTTGCTTTATCAACTCATGCGGGAAGACCAACTGCAAAAAAAGAAAGAAAAAAATGACAGTAGCATTTGCTGATCTCGAATCTCGGGATTTCCAGCGTCCTCTTGGAGAAATACAAAACGCAACGGATTATGGGAACACTTAATAGACCGAATGGAATATCAGATGCGTAAGCAATGACTAATAATTAATTTCTGCCCTTGTGAGATTCTTAGTCTGTTATGTCATGTCTTCAATATGGAGTACCCACGAGTAATACACACTTCAAGTTATTCACCTTTCTGCTATCATGAAAATACTGTCATACATGAGAAAGGACAATCCATTCACTTGCAATAGAATGATTATATTTACTTGAATGTACCTATATAGTTATTGTAAAAGACCTTACGGACGTCCCTGTACTTTGTTGTGTCAATTAATTTACTATACTTTATCTTCCCATATTACAACTACATGTATCATCATTCTGTTATTCTGCATACAAAGTTAGTTTGTTCTTATTGTAACGTTAAATGTCGATATAATTAAAAAAAAAAACACCATAAAATCTATCCACCTAATGAGATATTCAAAGGCAGCGTCAGGTATCTAAAACAGTACAACAGAAGACAACAGAAGAATAAACAAAACAATCAGATCCATGCGACTAGAACCCGCACCAGCACAAGCCAGGCTGTCTGGCGAGATTTCATTCAGTAACGGCACCTGCCATAACGCTAGAGATCTCGGTAAAGTCCGCACGCAGAGCGTCTTCTCTCCGAGCCATGCAAAGTTGGGACAGTCGAAGAGCGGTTTGAACTGACATGTACACGTCACTTTCACGTACCCAAGCGACGCCGACATGTTCTGAGATGGAACCATCCCGCAGTCTACCGTCATCAGTAGGTTTTCTTCCAGAGAAATGGATTGTATGCTCGGAAGGTTGTCAAACGTGCCGTTTTCTATGACTGTCAGGTCGTTCTCGTGAAGATTCAGAATCAACAGGTCTTCCAAGTTTGCTTCACTAAAAATTCCAGACGGAAGACGTTTGATCTCGTTGTCTTCAAGGCGAATGGTCTGGAGGTGCCGAAGGTCCTTGAATATGTCTTTATCCAGACTTTCTAGCTTGTTGTCGTTCAGTCCAATTTCTCTGAGAACAGAGAGGTTAGCAAACGTACCGGGGGGCAAGGAGGCCAGCCTGTTAGACTGAAGATCGATGAACAATAGCCTTGGGAATCGATTGAAAAGCCCAACCTCGATTGTTGCAATCTCGTTGTTGCGTAAACTTAGAATTGCCAGAGAGGGATGGTTACTAAACATGTTTCCTGTAAGCTCGACAAGACTTTTGTGGTCCAAGGAAAGAGAGATCAGGGATTCGAGACCAAGAAAAACGTCTTGCGGGAGAAATGAAATGTTGTTTGATTTCAGACGGAGAGTCGAGAGACGAGGAAAACCGATAAACGCTGCCGTTTCCAAGTTCCCCAAACCGTTCCCGCTCAGATCCAAGGACGTTATATTTGGTGGAAGGGAAGGCAAAACGTTTTCTGGGTTCTTTATACGGTTTCTGGCCAGATGTACCGTTCCCAAGGAGGGTGTGTCAGAGAAAACGTCGGCGGGCAAACTTGAAAGCCTATTCCCATCCAGCAGAATATGGTCCAAACTTGTTAAACCGCGAAATATGCCTGAGCTCAAGGTACATATCTTATTGTCAACAAGATCCAGATACTCCAACGATGTTAGATTTCTAAACACGCCCTCCTCTAAACTCGCTAGGTCGTTTATGCTTAGGTGAAGCTCGTGGAGGCTACCGCCCAACCCATCGAAAGCGCCTGCCTCTATGTAGGACATTTTGTTGTAACGCAAGTTTAGTGTGGACAGTTGAGGAAGGTAACCAAAGACTATCTTGGGAAGCGACGATATCTTGTTTCTGGAGAGCTTCAAGACGATGGTGTCCGGGGGAATATCAGAAGGAACAGCTGTCAAGTCGGCGTCTTGGCATGACACAGTTTCGGACCAACAGATGCAGGCTGGACTCTCATCCCCCTCGCTGTCACAGGCAATCTTCGGTTGTCCATGAACAGTGATCCCTGTAAGTACCATCCACATTATCGCTGTAGCCTGCAGTAACGTGGTATTGAACTTGGGCCCCTGAAATTTGAATATGTAGTTGTATTTACGTAATTATTATTGGCCGAGGCTATTGACAAGATGTTCAATAAGAATTTCTTTGCACTATTGACAGAATATGAAATATTGTTTTGCACAATCAATATCTACAAGACTTTTCTTGTACTATTGACAGGAATTGTTAGTAACCAATCAGAAGACAATGAATGCAACCAGAGCATTGATAAATAAATATATCAGGGCATAATTTACAGCCTTTGATAATCTTGTTAATAACAGCTCACAATCCTGTCTAACCTATCCCTTCTATTAGCCTGGGTACCATCCGAATTCTACCGGGGCCCGGTAGAATACGGATGGTACCCAGGCTACCCTTCTATAGCCCTACCCCTGATTCTGTAAATGGTGCCAATGCGGTCAAGGACATTGTCCCTGGATATGGCACATGCTGTGCCGGTTTTGGACAAATTTGCTGGGCGTCAAAGCTTCACTTCAACAGAGACCAAGGAGCGTATTCAGTTTCCTGTCAGCATGGACAGATCTAGATATCAGAAAGCTGGTAGCAATCAGAAAAGTTCACACTCAAATTATGGTCTCATTACACAATTTCGCCGTCCCGGAATACAGCTTAAATCACACAACTTCTATGCCCGCAAATCCAATTAAAAAGCAGTATTTCTGGAGATGTTTTGCTTTCTATTGCAAGTGCACTAGTTCGTTAGGCAATAAAAAAAATGACACCCAAATCTAGCCGAGTCAACTATAGTTATCGGATTTCAAACTGCGAGTACCCGATAGCCGCCCGAGGGCCTTTTGAGCAGAAAAAGACCTGTGGCCGCAGCACTCAAAACAAAGGAACGTACACGTCCGCAAATCGATGGCGTTACGAAACTTTCCGACATGATCATAGCAGTAATATACAAGCTTTCATCTCAAATCCTTCTGATGTCAAGTGGGGGCGATGAAAGGGAATTTATCATCCACCTAAGCACAAGCTTTTGACACCCAATCATTTTTGGCCACGGACTCTTTTAACTCGGAGTAATACAGGAATGAGACCTTGGGGGTCCAAAAATGTAGATGTAGATGTAGATGTCCTTAACGTGAATATCAACAATGTCGCGTCTGGCTTGTGGTAGTTTGACGGTGTTACTTGGTGCTGTAGCCGTCGGGATCTACTGGAACTACGATGGCTTCGATCCAGGTGAGCTTCGGGATCACGGGGAGGGAGGAGTGAACTTCTGGGTGGCAAATTACGTAAAATTATCGGCACTCCTGGTGCATACATTACGATCAACTGTAGTAATGGCGAAACGCCCATTCTGTAAGTTGTCAATCTAATTTGTCAAACATAACTTCTTGTTTCATACCACGGGCTAGTTGAGTAAAAAGAGAGTCCGAGTCGAAAACAATTTTTCAAGGTGAATGGATCTCATGTAACCTTTTATAATCATTTCTTTTGCGAATTATCTGCACATGTATACTCTGCTGATGTCCTTCTCTGTGTGTTGTGTTGTGCATCTTAAAAAGGACCATATAGGAAGCATTAGTTCGGCATCTCCCGTGTTAGCTGGGGCAACGATCGCAAGGAGAAAAACGTAATTTATTTTAATCTGCCGCAGAGAAAAACAACACTAAATTACGTTTTTCTCCTTGCGATCGTTGGCCCAGCTACTCCCGTGTGTGTGTGCGTGTGTGTGTGTGTATGCTCTGTTGCCGCATGCCCTATGACGCAGTGTTGGTTTTTGAACAGTTGACAAACCCTTGTAGAAATATTTCAGAAGGGCCAGAGAATAAATAAAACCAGCCTTACAAAACCAGGCGTCGATTACACTTGACCTTGGTAATCTTATAACCCCAGAGTCTCTGCGGGGGGCAACTGTCGTCATCACAGGCTTCAGTTCCGGCATCGGCGAACAGATGGCGTACCAGTACGCCCGGCTGGGAGCAAAGATCCTCATCACAGCCAGGAGGGAGGAAAGGCTGAAGGAGGTGAGCCTTGAAGTTGTTCTGCGGGTAACATATCAGCGGGTTTCTGGGTTCGTCAGAAAGTTGAACGCAATGACGAATAACTCAAGCAGCGATGGGAAGTGCGCGTATTTCGGGACGTCATCACGGCATTCATACGTTGTGAATATTACTGCGCATTGTAAGATCAAGAAGATAGATTCAATTTATAATGTAAAAAAGGACCAAAACATTGACTTTGTTTTTGTGTTTTTATCTGTCTAATATTGCTTTGGGCCCCTTTAACGCAAATAATTTTGCAATAATTACACTGAAGATGAATTGCATTTCTTAAACCTACGTATAGTGTAAAAACGAGCGTCGATCTCTGTTGAAACAAAGTCTGCGGGGTGGCGACCTTCGGGAGCGGACCAAAGCTACATGTGATAAGACAGGACTCTAGACTGGCCTGTCACTGGCTGGGGTTAATGCAGCGGCAATTGTAGGGCCGGCCACTAGGGGCGCGATTTTAGTCAGGCTAGACTCTAGGCTCTTCCTTGGGGGCATGTTGGCCCTAAAGCCTGTTGACCTGTGTATTGCCCCGGAAAAGGTCTGGCACCCAGCAGGCTATATGAGGATTTATCTTCAGCGAATGGTCAATAAATTTGGTTTTTAAAAGATAGTGAACGATTTGCATACTCGAGTTTTGATTCTATTATGACCAAATTGATATCTCCAAGGTGGTGGCGAAGGCGAAGTCTCTGGGAGCCCAGGAGGCGCACTACGTGGCCGGGGACATGGGGAAGGCGGAGGACTGTGAGAGAACCATTCAAACAGCCAAGGAGAAATTCGGTAGGGCAAAAAATAGATGTAAACAGTTCAAACGAATTCTGATTTAACACCTGTTGAAAGGCTTCAAAGAATCATGCTGTCATATCAGGCCCTCAGATTGTAGATGTCAAGTGACGAGGCTGACGTAGAGGCCTGCGTTCCGTACTTCTTGCCGCATTAGAACTGAATAAACATCAACCAACCAGATACTCCCCCTCCTGTTGTTGGGGGGAAAGCTACCAGCCAATCACGTCGCCGCGTACGGCCAAGAGGCGACGTGATTGGATGGCGGGCCTGGCATGAGAAGAGGTGCAGAATCTGCTATGTGTGAACTTCATGCTATACAAGCAGTATAAGGAACTTAAAGCCAACTAAGGCCACAGCAAGTAAATTCTATGAATGGCATCAGCACGCTCATCAATTTTTGCCTGATTTAAAAAAAAACGAGAATGGTGAACATGACAAGTACGAAAGTGGGAAATTGTATGTGTAGTAGCCTTGATTGTACTTGTACCTCTTGCCACAAGTATCTTTTCTTTTTACCTATCTTGTTTTCTTTCGCACTCTCGCATTGAATATGGAGTCTACATTGGATGTTATCCATATGGTTTATTTGCTGTGGCCTAAAATCGTATATTTCTACTTCAGGACGGTTAGACTACCTTGTACTGAACCACGTCGGGTCGAGTCGGCCGAAAATGCAGGAGAAATTGCTTACGGGTCCGTCTTGGGACCAGGACCCGGATACGGACTACTTCGTCGACTTCCTGAACGTGAACTTGGTCAGTTACGTCCGACTGGCTTCCCTGGCCCTGCCTCTGCTGAAGGAGAGCAGCGGGCGCATCGTGGTGACTTCTTCCATTTGGGGTAAATTAAAAAAAGAATTTTATTGGTATACATATCAGTAAACAAGACGCAGTGCAGATGTACTGTAGCAAAGCTAATATCATCATCAACAGTGGCACATTTGAAAATAAATCATACAAAGGACAAAACAATGTGAGATAAAATAAAATGAAGTACAGCAGTGGGGTAAGGTGATCCAACAAGTACATATATATATATATATATATAATTATATCATATATATATATATGATAAAATTATTTCCATTTTGAAACACATTTCCAAAACGGGGCCCGGCCGTTTGCGGGAAAGACACATAAAATACACATAAAATATGCTCAATATTGTTTTTCTTAAACGTTTTGTGTCTTTTGTTGTCTTGGTTTCGAATCCTGTTATGTCACCGGTCTTGTGCCCTTGGGAAAGATAGTTTACTTTACACGATCGACTTTCCTCACTCCATTCAGGTGTAAAAATGGGTACCTGACTTCGGTTAGGGAGGTAAAGGGAGGTGGAAGGAGAGGGATGGGCTCCACCTTCCAATACCATGGCCTAAAGACAACCCACTGCCTACGGCCTTAAAAAGGCTATGGAACTACCTTTACCTAGCCCCGTCTCGAGACGGGGCAAACTCCTTTCCACCGTAAAGTCCCTTCTCAGCAAACTCCCTTTCCCGGCATAAGTGACCCCCCCCCCCCACACACACACACAAATAATTAGAAGAAGAACTTTATTGCACGACAATTGTACATGATACAATGTATGGCAACAACTATTACACAAAGTACAAAATAGAGGTATAGAATAGAGCTTAATTAGCTAATCAACATAACAATAAGGGCAACATAATTCTTTGATATAGTATTACAATGGAGTGGGCTAATCATTAGTTACGGTATTCTTTCTAATAGCAGAGCAATCCTTGATATATTTGCCTATTTTTGCAAAAACCATCCCCGCTCGAAGTCTTCGACGTAGGCTAACCTTTCCCTGCCTGTACTCCAGGAAAGATACCATGGCCCAATGTGACCTACTACTGCTCCGCGAAGTTCGCCCTGGACGGGTTCTTCAGCTCTCTCCGTGTGGAACTGATGAAAGCCCAGCAGGACGTGTCCGTCACACTCGCCATACTGGGCCTCATCAAAACACAAAATGTCATAGATCACGTGAAGGTAAGACAGGTTCACCTCCGACGTACTGTTTCTGTCTGTGTTCGTGTGTTGGCACCTGTAAGGCAAGACCGGGTTCTTCTCGGTACTTTGCGAAGTTGTACGATCTTGGATTTCTTTTGCTTAAATTATTTCACCCTTTGAATTCCTCTCCCTGCAGAGGTTCGGCTCTGGCTGTTTGTGGATGTGTTTTAGGCATTTTGTCGTGCTTTCTGTTTTGGAATGTTTTCGTCATGGCCTGCAGGCATATAGAAAACAGTACTAGAAAACCTTACAAAATACCTAGAAGCACGTCCAAAAACAGCCGGTGCCGAACCTCTACTTGGAGAGTAATTTTGGCATGTGGGTAGTTATTACCTGCATGTATGCAGGTATGGTTTTGATGCTGGTGGGAACTTTTCGGTAGCCGGGGATGTAGGGCGCTGTATCTCGTGAACGGATGGTGCGAGCATGACGATTTTTGGTACGTGGGTTGGGGGTGGTAGCCTAACACTCAGGTTTGATTTTGGGCCTCCTGGCGTTTGAACTTGACATTGCAGGTGGCATATTTGGTGTTTTTGGGGCACTTTTGGCGCTGTGTGTCCGGAACGATACGCGCGATTGCGACGATTTTTGGTGCATGGGTGGGGGGTTGTTGCCTGTTGCCTAGGATTGACTTTGGGCCTTGTCGCGTTTGAACTTGACCCGGCAGGTCGAATTTTGTGTCCGAGAGGGGTGTTTCCGGAGTTATATCTTCTGAACGGCTGGTGCTGGCGCGATGATATTTGGCACATGTGTCGGCGGTGGCTGAATAATGCTCAATTTTGATTTTGGCGCCCTTGGTGCTTGAACTTGACATTTTAGGTTACCTTTTGTGCGGGCACGGGGCGTGCGCTGTATCTCCGGAACGCAAGGTACCATTGTGTTGCTATTTGGTACGTGAGTTGTTTGTGGTGTCCTGGTGGTCAGGTTTGATTTTGGGCCTCCTAGTGCTTGAACTTGATACTGTATAGGTTGATCCTGTTTTTGTGTGGTTGGGGCATCCTCCCAATATCTGCTTGGTTTTAAAAACAGATTATGGTTGGGTGTAGAACCATCATCTGGCCTGGGCCACCTTCAATGTATCAGGTTACTTAGTGGCACTGACAGTTTGCCAGATGACGGGAGTGTACAAGATTATATATCTGTTGGTCAGGTATAATTGGAGTTTGCTTATTACTCTTTGTGGTGTTTCTAGAGCTGTATAGTACTGAGTTTTAAGTTTCGGTACAAGTTCCTTTACCCTGTTGGCAATCATGGTTGAACTTGAACTTAAACAGAAGAAGATGCAATTTTCTAAATGTGGAGGAGAACTGTATAGAGTGTGGGCATAAGAGA
>NC_049984.1:4894547-4907719 GCF_000003815.2 Branchiostoma floridae
GGAAGAACACAAACCAAGGAGACTTAGCAGCTGCATTAGGTCAGTACATTGAAATAGGAAGATATTAGTATATCATGTGACAGAGTAACTACATGTGCATGGGCCATCTGAGACAAAAAAAGGTAGCGTCTCAACAACTTCAAAGTACTGGGATTTCTTCTACTTGAATTATTTCATCCTCTCCTAGCAGAGGTTCGGTTCTGGCTGTTTGTGGATGTGTTTTAGGCATTTTGTCGTGCTTTCTGTTTTGTAATGTTTTCGTCATGGCCTGCAGGCATAAAGAAAACAGTACTAGAAAACCTTACAAAATACCTAGAAACACCTCCAAAAACAGCCGGTGCCGAACCTCTGCTTGGAGAGTAATTTGGGCATGTGGGTAGTTATTGATTTGTGCACCACATCTGCAATATTTTCAGGTACTGTAGAATTAAAGACCAGCATCTCCATCTTGATGTAATTTTTCTTGTCAACTTCTTTGTTGCAGAACGAGGAAGTTGTGAAGACTGCCGCCCCGGTAGACGAGGCGGCCATGGCCATTGTCCGAGGCGGAGCCACCCGGGCCCGGGAGGTCTACTATCCCTTCTACACCTGGCCCACCACCATACTCAGGGCTCTGTTGCCGCAGGTCCTCGACAATATTGTTATCAATATCAGCTAGGGAACTATTTTTGTTTTAATCAAAGAAAAACAAAGGAAAAAAAGAAGCTTCAGACGGAGATATTAGCATCTGTATTTGCTTTATTACCTCAATGTTATCGCCAACTTACAGTTTTCAATTTGCCGCCTTTAGTTTTAGATTAGCATAAGTTATCTCCCGCCAAAGTTACTTCCTGCCACTTGTAGCCACGGGAAGCTCCAGCTAGGGAGCCCAGGGGCGGCTGGAGCTTAGAACAGTAGGAAGCCCGCGCAGAAGGAAGACAGAGGGCAGAAAAGGCCTGGAGACCAACTCTAGGAAAATTGGGCCTGGTGGAGATCAACCCCAGGAAACTTAGGCCTAGAGATTATTTCTCCAGGAAATTTAGGCTTGGAGACAAGTGTACTCCAAGAAGAAGAAGAAGAAGAAGAAGAAGAAGGCATCAGAGGACAGTCAGCCAGTAGCCGGGAGACCAGACTAAGTTTTACGATTAAGAGCTCACCTTGGAATATGAACTGAGGAGAATCACAGGACACAGGAATTCACTGAGGACACAACAAGGGACCCACTTAAGAAGATTCAGACAAGGGGATAAAACCAGAACTTTCCAGTTTAGTTGGCGGCCTTTGTACAACTACTAACACTGCTAGATTAAACCGTCAAAACGTAAGTCTGCGAGTGCGTGTCCTCTCTCTCAAGACTCCTCAGCAAAGACAAGGTGAGTTCAGTCAAAACATTCTCTAGACCCCGACCCTGGCTGAAGCGCTGAGAGTCAGCGCGCTTACAGTAAAACTTAGTGGTCCTGGAAGGATTCAAGTAAAAACTGGTGGTCATAGGAGACCATAGGACTCAAGTAAAACTTATGGTCGACAGGAACCAGTAAAACTGGTTATAGGACTCTAACGAGTAAAACTTATTGGTCAAGGACTCTAACGAGTGAAAGTACCAAGAGAACTGTCGCTAAAGTGGTATGCAGTTCGAAGGATTACAGCAAAGGGCTGTGAATATTAAGGAATTGTCTGTCGAGGCTAGCAAGGCCTGCAAGTGTTATCTACAGGAAACAAAGGCCTCTTGAGTAGGTTGACATATCCGAATGTGGTTGATGATTGATGACCTAACTCAGAGGAAGTAGCAACCCCCTTGCAGCAGGTCACCTTACCGTAAAACAGATAATTGTTGCAAGAAGTTACCATTGTCTGTTTATGCGTCTGAAAGGGGAAGAATTTAACCTTTTCAGAATTTAGTCCGACTGTCAAGTGCAAGGACATTGGGTAATCGTGTATTGTATTACATCGCATGTGAATACCTCTGTACAACGACAAATACCACCAGACAGAACAATTAGCAGTTTTAGGGTATCCTGAGTGACAGCACAGCTGTGTGATCAGAACAGACCTCTGAAGGCCAAGCAAAACTTGGACAGTAAACAGAATGGAGGAGAAGGACTCCTCTACAGTAGGTGTAGAGGGAGAAGAGAAAAATGAGAATCTACAAAAAAGAGTGCCTAAGAAGGCAGAGTGGCAAATAGTAGAAGAGAAGAGAAGAAAGAAAGTATTCAGATCCTCTGTGTTGGGAAAGCTTACGAGCAAGGCCAACGCAATAAAGTCCTGGATGGAAAGTCCAGAAAACAAGTGGTACGTACAAGGCGAGCTGACATTGTGGCGTGAGACGTATGAGGAATTGAAAGAAGCACATAGAGAATATCAGCTTACCCTGTCACCGGAACAGGCGGAAGAAGATAACAAGCAGTGGGCTGCTGACAAGTTTGAATCAGCAGAAATCTTCTATCACGAAGTGGAAAGGTGGATGGATATAAGTACAGATCACACAGAACCCCTCGGGGCAGATGGATTAAGTCTAACAGTCAAACCGTCGGACAGTGTTTCTCAAACAGGTTCACTAGGAAGGCGATCGGTTCAGAGTCGTACAAGTACAGCTTCTCGAGTAGACTCTGAAATTAAAAGGCTAGAGCTGATGGTCCAGGCCACTGCACTGCAGGAGAGATTAGCTCTAGAAAGGAAGTCCTTGGAGATCGAACAGGAAAAACAGCTGTTAGCGATAAGGACTGAGATTTCCGTAGAGGATGCGAAGATCAAGATGTTCAAGGACATGGAAGAGCAGGAGCTCAGAGGTGATAAACACGGCGGGGAAGAACATCCCAAGTGGCGTTCACCTGTCTTGGATCCCAACATCCTCAGCTATGTACCTCGTCAAGTAAAGCAAGAAGAACAGGGGCATAGCGTACTCTGGACGGCTACAGATAAGACAAGGCAGAAGAAGCGTGAGTATAGTAACTCGGAGCGAAGGGATCACAATCTTGGCTACAGTGCTTTGAGGATGCCAAGCGGTCGCACATTGTACCAGCCTCCAGTTCGTACACCTCAGCAACCCCCAAACGCCACAAACGACATGTTGCAAACAAGTACAACTCTGCCACCTGAACCAAAGCAGAACATCTCCGTCAGTAAAGGATTACCACAGCATGTTGACAACGTGGTAAGTCAGCAAAGAAGTGAGCAAGGGAACACAGTCACCACAACCCCTGAGGAGTTTCTGCAAGGGCTAGTGAGTGCACAGGCAGAGGTCACCAAGCTGATGGTGGAACACAACAAACAAGCCAGCCTGCCAACGAGAGCTATCAGTGTTTTCGATGGTGACCCACTGAAGTACACAACATTCGTAAGGGCATTCAAACATGCGATAGAAGACAAAACATCAGATGCAGAAGACCGTTTGTCATATCTACAACAGTATACCAGAGGGGAGGCCAAGAAGATTGTGGACAGCTGTTTCCTAATGGATCCTGAAGAAGGATTCAGGAAAGCAAAGGAATCCCTACAAGAAAGGTATGGGACACCCCACAAGATATCTCGGGCGTACTCCGTGCAAGTCTCCAAGTGGCCAGAGATCAAGGCAGAAGACAAAGCGGCCTTGAAGAATTTCGTCTTGTTCTTAATGGAATGTAAAAACGCCATGAGTGGAGACAGGTACCTGAGAGAGTTGGATCATTATTCCAACATCAAGTTGCTTGTGGACAAGCTTCCTTTCAAGCTAAGAGAAAGGTGGAGAAGGCACTCTCACGGAATAGTGAAGGAACGCTCAGTCACTTTCAGTGACTTTGCTGCCTTCGTGCAGAAAGAAGAGGACGTGGTCTCTAATGAGGTCTTTGGCGATCTCAACAACAGAGAGAAGAGCCAGAGTTCTAGCTTCAAACAGAAGCATGGACCTAGGAGGGGTTCAAGCTTAGCAGTAGCTATGGCAACAGACAGTGCAGAAACTGAGTCTACAGGTGGCTGTCTGTACTGTGCGAAACCCAATCATTGCCTGAACGACTGTAGGGTGCTCGGCGCCAAACCAATGGACGAACGCCTGCGGTACATCAAAGGCCAAGGTTTGTGCTTTGGTTGCTTGAAAGCTACAACACACATGGCGAGGGACTGCAGGCAGCGGGCAGAGTGTAAGAGGTGTCAAAAATCTCACCCTACTGTGTTACACCGGGATGCTGGAACGGTGCCCAAGAAGACGGCTGCAGTAGGACGAGTACTACGCACCGGATGTAGCTGGGAAGGAGTGCCACCGATAATTCCTGTGAAGGTCCGCAGCAAGACCACAAACATCACAGTCGAAACATATGCTTTCTTGGACTCGGGAAGCGATGTGGTATTCTGCACCGAGGCCTTAAAGGATCAGCTGAAGACAAGTGGCAGGAAAACAAAGTTGAAGCTGAATACAATTAATGACACCAAAGCAGTGCAGAGCGAAGTCCTGCATGACCTAGAGGTCATGGACTTGAAAGGGGAAAACACAATCCCCATAGCAACAGCATACACGCAAAAGAAAATACCTGCATCCAAGACAAACATCATAACGACGAAGGACCTTACGGCATGGCCATATCTCAATGAGGTAGACGTGCCTCAGATTGATGCAGAAATTGGATTGTTAATTGGTAACAACGTGCCTAAGGCTGTAGAGCCCTGGCAGGTAGTTCACAGTCAAGGCGGAGGTCCATACGCCATCAGGACGGTACTAGGATGGTCAGTAAATGGACCCCTCAAGGGGGCCAGTGATAACAAGGCCAATGTCAACAGAATCAGTCTGGATCAACAGCTGACAGAGTATTTCAACAATGATTTCAACGAAACAAAGGATGATAAGAAAGAAATGTCAGTGGAAGATCAAAGGTTTATGAAGATCGTATCAGAAGGCACGAAGAAAGAAGATGGCCATTATCAGATTCCGTTACCCTTCAGAAACGGTCCACCAGAGCTGCCAAACAACAAGCAAGTAGCCCTACAAAGAGCTAACCATCTAAGAAGGAAGATGACGAAAAATGGCAGCTTCCAAGAAGAATACACCCTGTTCATGCAGAAAATAATAGAAAAGGGCTACGCGGAACGGGTACCCACAGAACAGCTGAAGACTGAGTCAGGCCGGGTATGGTACGTTCCCCACCACGGGGTGTACCATCCGCAAAAGGGAAAGATGCGAGTTGTCTTCGACTGCGCCGCATCCTACGCCGGCACCTCCCTCAACAAGGAGCTGCTTCAGGGTCCAGATCTGACCAGCACGCTGTTCGGAGTGTTAACTCGGTTCAGACAGGAACCCGTGGCCTTGATGGCAGATATTGAAGCAATGTTCTCCCAGGTTAAAGTACCATCAGAGGACAGGGACTATCAGCGCTTCATGTGGTGGCCGGAGGGTCAGATAAACAAACCGCTGGAAGAGTATCGTATGACAGTGCACGTGTTTGGTGCGACGTCCTCCCCTAGCTGTGCCAACTACGCTTTGAAAAGATTGGCGGATGACTGCAAGGATCAGTATGATGAAGAAGTGCTGAAAGCAATCAAAGGTGATTTCTATGTTGATGACCTGTTAAAATCAACAGAAACTGTAGAGAAAGGACAGTGTTTGGCCGAGGATATCCGAAGTGTGTGTGGCACTGGAGGTTTTAGGCTGACTAAATGGATCAGCAATTATCAGCAAGTTATCAAGGCTGTACCAGTGACTGAGAGGGCGGAGGAAGTTAAGAACCTAGACCTGAAATATAACAGTATGCCCACAGAAAGGGCACTGGGCATGCTGTGGAATGTGCAAACTGACACGCTGGGCTACCGAACCCTCAGTACAGAAAAGCCGGCCACGAGAAGGGGAATATTGTCAGTGGTCAGCTCCTTCTACGACCCCTTGGGAATGGTAGCACCAGCACTCTTACCGCCAAAGATGATCCTGCAGGATCTCTGCAAAGAAAGTCTGGGCTGGGATGATGAAATACCGGAAAAACACTTCAATGCCTGGCAAGAGTGGGAGAGTGACCTACAGTTGCTTAGCAGTAAATTCAAGGTGGACAGGTGTTTGAAACCAAGAAGATTTGGAACACCTACATCTGTACAGCTTCACCATTTTGCAGATGCTAGTGAGGTTGGATACGGCACTGCATCGTATGTTAGAATGGAAAACCAAGAGGGCAAAGTCCATTGCACGCTACTTGTGGGAAAATCACGAGTGACGCCGCTAAAGAAGATCACCATACCACGACTGGAACTTAATGCGGCAGTAGTTGCAGTCCGCGTGGACTCAATGCTCAAGAGAGAGTTAGACCTCAAGGTGGACAGAACGCATTTCTGGACCGACAGTACTACAGTCCTCAAGTACATCAACAATGAGACGTCCAGATTCCACACTTTCGTGGCGAACAGGCTCGCAACCATAAGACAGGTATCAAGTCCGAGACAGTGGCGCTACGTTGAGTCTGGTTTGAACCCCGCGGATGATGCATCAAGAGGTCAACCCATACAAGACTTCATCGAGAATGAACGATGGCTAAAGGGGCCACAGTTCCTGTGGCAAGAAGAGAGCCGGTGGCCAAGCCAACCGGACATTATAAGGGTTAATGAGCCACAGCTCGACCCGGAGATAAAGGTGCATGCAATAGTGGCACAAGAAGTTGAACAGGAGAACCCAGTTGACAAACTTCTACGCCATTACTCGAGCTGGCACCGACTGAAGAAGGCTATAGCTTGGCTAGTAAAGGTACGCCAAGCCTTGTTGACAAAGAAGAAGCCACTGAGTCCAACATGCTATGATTTGGAACAAGCAGAGTTGATTGTCATAAAGCATGTGCAAATGAAGTACAAAGAAGAAGGGATGAGCAGTACCGTCAGAAAGCTGGATCCTAAGTTGGATGCTAAAGGCATCCTTCGAGTGGGAGGAAGACTGGGAAGATCAACCTTGCCAGTGGAAACAAAACATCCCATACTGCTTCCAAAGAAGTCAAGAGCAGCAGAGCTTATGCTTCAAGAGCTCCACAGTAACGTGGGACACATGGGAAGGGAATACGTAATAGCCCTGGCAAGAAAACGGTACTGGATACCCAAGATCAACTCCTTAGTGAGAAAGGTGATAAGCAAATGTGTCGTCTGTCGCAGACAGCGCGGCAAGCCAGGAGAGCAGAAGATGGCGGACTTGCCATCACATCGTGTAACACCAGATGAACCACCATTTACCAGAGTCGGTGTAGACTACTTCGGACCGATAGAGGTCAAGAGAGGCCGCAGCACCGTGAAGCGCTATGGAGTAATATTCACGTGTATGGCGACTCGCGCTGTACATATTGAAAAGGCAGACTCACTAGATACAGACTCGTGTATCAGTGCACTTAGAAGGTTCGTCGCTCGTCGCGGACAAGTAAAGCAGATATGGTCTGATAACGGAACAAATCTAGTAGGGGCCAAGGCTGAGATGGAGAAGGAGATAAAGAAATGGAACGAGCGCCAGATAAGTGAGACCATGCTGAAGAAGAATGTGGATTGGAGATTCAACCCACCTACAGGCTCACACTTCGGAGCCTGTAGGTGAGTCTGGGAGCGCCAAATACGCTCCATAAGACAAGTTCTCAATGCTATAAGCAAACAGAAACTACAAGATGATGAGGGTTTGCGTACCCTGTTCTGTGAAGTGGAATACATCATCAACGGAAGACCCATAACGGCGGTCAGCATGGACATTAACGATGTTGAAGCGCTCACACCAAACCATTTGTTGACAATGAGGTCGGGACCAAGCTTGCCACCAAGCTTGACAGACAAGAGCGACCTGTACGCTAAAAGGCGCTGGAAGCAAGTACAATACCTCGCCGACCAATTTTGGAAGAGGTGGACCAGAGAGTACCTCACAGCTCTACAGGAACGCCAGAAGTGGGGCAAGGTTAGAAGAAACTTTGCAGTAGGAGACATCGTGATAATGAAGGACGATCAAACACCGAGAGGCGCATGGCCGCTGGGCAAAATAGTGCAAGTCATGCCCGACAGACGTGGACTAGTGCGTCGAGTGCAGGTCAAGACCCAGCGTAACATCCTGGAGCGACCGATTGACAAACTAGTATGTATTCTGCCGGAGGACGAACAGCCGTAGATGATCAAAGATCGAACCAACAACCTGAATTCCAGGAGGATTACGTGGTCATGTTCGAACTTTAATACTCTAAGAAACTTGTATGTAATGCATGTGCAACGTACGACGTAGTGAAGTAGACAACCCTATATGGACTTCAGCCAAGCTTATTTCAATTGCATGATATTTCTACTAACAACTATTTGAAACACAGTATAGTCATTGTGTAAGGAAGTTGGCTTTATTACATGTATGTAATGTGAAATTGTCGCAAAACGGACAATTGGGGGCCAGTGTTATCGCCAACTTACAGTTTTCAATTTGCCGCCTTTAGTTTTAGATTAGCATAAGTTATCTCCCGCCAAAGTTACTTCCTGCCACTTGTAGCCACGGGAAGCTCCAGCTAGGGAGCCCAGGGGCGGCTGGAGCTTAGAACAGTAGGAAGCCCGCGCAGAAGGAAGACAGAGGGCAGAAAAGGCCTGGAGACCAACTCTAGGAAAATTGGGCCTGGTGGAGATCAACCCCAGGAAACTTAGGCCTAGAGATTATTTCTCCAGGAAATTTAGGCTTGGAGACAAGTGTACTCCAAGAAGAAGAAGAAGAAGAAGAAGAAGAAGGCATCAGAGGACAGTCAGCCAGTAGCCGGGAGACCAGACTAAGTTTTACGATTAAGAGCTCACCTTGGAATATGAACTGAGGAGAATCACAGGACACAGGAATTCACTGAGGACACAACAAGGGACCCACTTAAGAAGATTCAGACAAGGGGATAAAACCAGAACTTTCCAGTTTAGTTGGCGGCCTTTGTACAACTACTAACACTGCTAGATTAAACCGTCAAAACGTAAGTCTGCGAGTGCGTGTCCTCTCTCTCAAGACTCCTCAGCAAAGACAAGGTGAGTTCAGTCAAAACATTCTCTAGACCCCGACCCTGGCTGAAGCGCTGAGAGTCAGCGCGCTTACACTCAATATAATTAGCTCAATTTAATTTTATACATTTCATTCTATATATCAATTCATGATCAGTTGTATTCTAGGAGTGGATAATTCTTGCAATGTGCAAATAGGCAGATAGATAGAAAGAGAATGGTTGGTAGTAGGCGCTTGTTAAATCCGATAAACCCACAAACCTCATTATTATCAGGTTAGAATGATTGTATTTACTTTGGTGTATCTTTAAAGAAGTTAACGTTGGTAAAGACCTTACGGAAGTCCCTGTACTTTGTGTCAACTGCGTTAGTACACAAATGTACCTTACTGCTCCGTATTATTATCACCATCATCATTATCATAATTGTGTATATAAAATTAGTTTGTGATTTGTGTAACGTTAAATATAATTAGATTAAAAAAATGCATCCCAACATCATACATTGTATCCACCTGATGAGCTATTCAAAGGCAGTATCAAGTATCTAAAACAGTACAACAGAAGACAACAGAAGAATAAACAAAACAACCAGATCCATGCGACTAGAACCCGCACCAGCACAAGCCAGGCTATCTGGCGAGATTTCATTCAGTAATGGCACCTCCCATAACGCTAATGATCTCGGCAGCGTTCGCACGCAGAGAGTCTTCTCTCCAAGCCATGCAAAGTTGGGACAGTCGAAGAGCGGTTTGAATTGACATGTACACGTCACTTTCACGTACCCAAGCGATGCCGACATGTTCTGAGATGGAACCATCCCGCAGTCTACCGTCATCAGTAGGTTTTCTTCCAGAGAAATGGATTGTATGCTCGGAAGGTTATCAAACGTGCCGTTTTCTATGACTGTCAGGTCGTTCTCGTGAAGATTCAGAATCAACAGGTCTTCCAAGTTTGCTTCACTAAAAATTCCAGACGGAAGACGTTTGATCTCGTTGTCTTCAAGGCGAATGGTCTGGAGGCGACGAAGGTCCTTGAATATATCTTCATCCAGACTTTCTAGCTTGTTGTCGTTCAGTCCAATTTCTCTGAGAACAGAGAGGTTAGCAAACGTACCAGGTGGCATGGAGGCTAACCTGTTGGACTGTAGATCGATGAACAATAGCCTTGGGAATCGACTGAAAAGCCCAACCTCGATTGTTGCAATCTCGTTGTTGCGTAAACTTAGAATTGCCAGAGAAGGATGGTTACTGAACATGTTTCCTGTAAGCTCAATAAGACTATTGTGGTCCAAGGAAAGAAAGATAAGTCCCTCGAGACCAAGAAAAACGTCTTGCGGGAGGAACGAGATGTTGGTTGATTTCAGACGGAGAGTCGAGAGACGAGGGAAACCGATAAATGCTGCCGTTTCAAAGTTCCCCAAACCGTTCCCGCTCAGATCCAAGGACGTTATATTCGATGGGAGAGAAGGTAAAACATTTTCGAGATTCTTTACACGGTTCCTGGCCAGTTGCACCGTTCCCATGGAGGGTGTGTCAGAGAAAACGTCGGCGGGCAAACTTGAAAGCCTATTCCCATCCAGCAGAATATGGTCCAAACTTGTTAAACCGCGAAAGATGCCAGAGCTCAAGGTACATATCTTATTGTCCACAAGATCCAGATACTCCAAAGATGTTAGATTTCTAAACACGCCCTCCTCTAAACTCGCTAGGTCGTTTATGCTTAGGCGGAGCTCGTGGAGGCTACCACCCAACCCATCGAAAGCGCCTGCCTCTATGTAGGACATTTTGTTGTAACGCAAGTTTAGTGTGGACAGTGGAGGAAGGTAACCAAAGACCATCTTGGGAAGTGACGATATCTTGTTTCTGGAGAGCTTCAAGACGATGGTGTCCGGGGGAATGTCAGAAGGAACAGCTGTCAAGTCGGCGTCTTGGCATGACACAGTTTCGGACCAACAGATGCAGGCTGGACTCTCATCCCCCTCGCTGTCACAGGCAATCCTCGGTTGTCCATGAACAGTGAACACCATCCACATTATCGCTGCAGCCTGCATGAACGTGGTATTGAACTTGGGCCCCTGAAATTTGAATATGTAGTTGTATTTACGTAATTATTATTGGCCGAGGCTATTGACAAGATGTTCAATAAGAATTTATTTGCACTATTGACAGAATATGAAATATTGTTTTGCACAATCAATATCTACTGTCAATATCTACGGGACTTTTCTTGTACTATTGACAGGAATTGTTAATGACCAATCAGAAGACAATGAATGCAACCAGAGCATTGATAAATAAATATATCAGGGCATAATTTACAGCCTTGGATAATCTTGTGAATCATAATCCTGTCTAACCCATCCCTTCTATTAGCCTGGGTACCATCCGTATTCTACCGGGGCCCCGGCAGAATACGGATGGTACCCAGGCTACCCTTCTATAGCCCTACCCCTGATTCTATAAATGGTGCCAATGCGGTCAAGGACATTGTCCCTGGAGTATGGCACATGCTGTGCCGGTTTTGGACAAATTTGCTGTTCGTCAAAGCTTCACTTCAACAGAGACCAAGGAGCGTATTCAGTTTCCTGTCAGCATGGACAGATCTAGATATCAAAAAGCTGGAAGCAAATTATGGTCTCATTACACAATTTCGCCGTCCCATAGGAATACAGCTTAAATCACACGACTTCTATGCCCGCAAATCCAATTAAAAAGCAGTATTTCTGGAGATGTTTTGCTTTCTATTGCAAGTGCACTAGTTCGTTAGGCAATGAAAAAAATGACACCCAAATCTAGCCGAGTCAACTATAGTTATCGGATTTCAAACTGCGAGTACCCGATAGCCGCCCGAGGGCCTTTTGAGCAGAAAAAGACCTGTGGCCGCAGCACTCAAAACAAAGGAACGTACACGTCCGCAAATCGATGGCATTACGAAACTTTCCGACATGATCATAGCAGTAATATACAAGCTTTCATCTCAAATCCTTCTGATATCAAATGGGGGCGATGAAAGGGAATTTATCACCCACCTTAACACAAGCTTTTGACACCCAATCATTTTTTGGCCACGGACTCTTTTAACTCGGAGTAACACAGGAATGAGACCTTGGGGGTCCAAAAATGTAGATGTAGATGTAGATGTCCTTAACGTGAATATCAACAATGTCGCGTCTGGCTTGTGGTAGTTTGACGGTGTTACTTGGTGCTGTAGCCGTCGGGATCTACTGGAACTACGATGGCTTCGATCCAGGTGAGCTTCAGGATCACGGGGAGGGAGGAGTGAACTTCTGGGTGGCAAATTACGTAAAATTATCGGCACTCCTGGTGCATACATTACGATCAACTGTAGTAATGGCGAAACGCCCATTCTGTAAGTTGTCAACCTAATTTGTCAAACATAACTTCTTGTTTCATACCACGGGCTAGTTGAGTAAAAAGAGAGTCCGAGTCGAAAACAATTTTTCAAGGTGAATGGATCTCATGTAACCTTTTATAATCATTTCTTTTGCGAATTATCTGCACATGTATACTCTGCTGATGTCCTTCTCTGTGTGTTGTGTTGTGTTGTGCATCTTAAAAAGGACCATAGGAAGCATTAGTTCGGCATCTCCCGTGTTAGCTGGGGCAACGATCGCAAGGAGAAAAACGTAATTTAATTTCAACTGGAGTTCGGCGACCTCATACCTCCATGAAAATTTAGACCTTTTGTAAATTTCATGCATTGACTAACAAATTAACATAATTTATGCATGGCGTTGTTCATAATTGACTAACGTACACATGTCACAATTATAAAATTCCCATTATTAATCATAAAGCAGTTTTGCAATTTTTACATAAACTATGCAAATAAGTTCCTCATAACCATATTTGGTATCTGCTTATATTCCACCTATCATAATTAACATCTGTTACATTTATGAAAGTCCAGTTATTAAAAACAACGGAATTATACAATTTCCTCATTAATTATGCAAATCAACTCCTCATTTGCATAACATGTATATCATTATGAACATCTTTGTCTAAGGTACCCGCATGCCTAATATGATGCCAATCCGTCAATCCTTTCTGCATTTATCCTCTTTGGAATGTCTTGACAAAAATGCCCCTGCAGTTCCCAAATGAACTGTTAGGGGGCTGAAACTTGCCCCACTTTGTCATGACACTGAAAGCTATCTACCACCCAAATGTCAAGACCATATCACATCTGGGACAAGAGATACATAGAAAAAACTGCTATGATAGAATATTCTCATTAATTATGCAAATGTGC
>NC_049984.1:4907825-4911147 GCF_000003815.2 Branchiostoma floridae
GAAGTTTTTGACAAAAATGCCCTGCTATCCCCAAACTAGCCGCTAGAGGGCCCAAACTTTTTTCACTTATTCCTGAGCACAAGAGCTATCTAACACTCTAAAATCGTGACCATGGCTTGATCAGAACACGAGATAGTAAAACCGAAAGTTGCGCTGCAGTACCAAGGGAAGCCGCTAATCATTTCCAGCTTTCATCACACCCCACCAACACACCAAGTATGAAAGTAATCCATCCAGCCGTTCTTGAGTTATCTTGTTGACAGACAGACAGACACACAAACAAACAAACGCAGGGTAAAATATAACCTCCATGACATTTCATGGAGGTAATTAGCGTTGTTTTTCTCTGCCGCAGAGAAAAAACATACCTTTGCCAAATAAACCAGGTTTGTTATGTAGAATGATGTCTGTAGACAAATGCGTTACTCATTTCATTTTCTTTATAATTAAATGCTTGGAGTTGGTTTATAAAATTTCGGCATTTATTATGCAAATTAGATCCCAATTTACAATTAATTGATATCAAATTGTATCAAGCATTACTTAAGCTATCAGCATACCAAAAATCATGATGATCCTTTGATCCATTCTTGACTTATTCTCTTTCAAAGTCTTTAAATACACCTCTTACTCTCTTCCCTCTTTCTCAGTTACATATGTGACAACTTTGATGAAAGTACTATAATGGAATGCAGTGGATTTATGAACTTTTCCTAATCAATTATGCAAATTAGCTGTTAACTTGCATAATAAGTATCACATTATATAAGTCTTCATTTAGGCTATCTACATGCCGAAAATCATGACGATCCGTCAACACGTTAATATTTTCTCATTAATTATGCAAATGAGATCATCATTTGCATGATAAATATGTATTGACATTTCTCTCTTTCTCAGCTACATATGTGACAAGCTTTAAAGCCCTATCATGGAATGTAGTGAATTTATGAAATATCCTCATTAATTATGCAAATTAGCTGTTGATTTGCATAATTGTTATCTCATTATGTAGGTCTTCACTTACGCTACCTACATACAAAAAAACATGATGATCCGTCAACATGTTCATATTTTCTCATTAATTATGCAAATGAGGTCATCATTTGCATAATTGATATCTGTCGACATTTCTCTCCTTCCCAGCTACATATGTGACAAGTTTGAAAGTCCTATCATGGAATGTAGTGGATTTATAATTTTTCCTCATTAATTATGCAAATTAGCTGCTGATTTGCATAATTAGTATACCATTATGTAAGTCATCACTCATTCTATCTACATACCAAAAATCATGACGATCCGTCAACACGTTGTAGAGTTATTCTCATCCAAAGTTTGAAAGGAAACCGGCGCCTGCAGTTCCAAAAAAGCCGCTAGGGGGCCCAAACTCACAGCACTTACTCTCTGCCTTGAGGGCTATCTACCACTCAAAAATCATGATCACAGCATGTCCAGAACACGAGATATCAAAAATTGAGGTTCTGCTGCAGTACCTTAGCAAGCCGCTAGGGGGCCCATTATCGAACTTGACCTTCGTTTTCCCGACCCCTACCCACCTACCAAATATTATCGGGATCCATCCAAGACTTCTTGAGTTATGCTGTTAACAGACAGACACACAGACACACAGACTCACAAGCCTAAAACATAACCTTAGCCATTCTGGCAAAGGTAACAACGCTAAATACGTTTTTCTCCTTGCGATCGTTGCCCCAGCTACTCCCGTGTGTGTGTGTGTGTGTGTGTGTATACTCTGTTGCCGCATGCCCTATGACGCAGTGTTGTTTTTTGAACAGTTGACAAACCCTTGTAGCAATATAGTCAGACGGGCCAGAGAATAAATACAGCCTTACAAAACCAGGCGTCGATTACACTTGACCTTGGTAATCTTATAACCCCAGAGTCTCTGCGGGGGGCAACTGTCGTCATCACAGGCTGCAGTTCCGGTATCGGCGAACAGATGGCGTACCAGTACGCCCGGCTGGGAGCAAAGATCCTCATCACAGCCAGGAGGGAGGAAAGGCTGAAGGAGGTGAGCCTTGAAGTTGTTCTGCGGGTAACATATCAGCGGGTTTCTGGGTTTCGTCGGAAAGTTGAACGCAATGACGAACAACTCAAGCAGCGATGGGAAGTGCGCGTATTTCGGGACGTCATCACGGCATTCATACGTTGTGAATATTACTGCGCATTGTAAGACCAAGAAGATAGATTCAATTTATAATGTAAAAAAGGACCAAAACAGTGACTTTGTTTTTGTATTTTTATCTCTCTAATATTGCTTTGGGCACCATTAACGCACATTTTGCAATAATTACACTGAAGATGAATTGCATTTCTTAAACCTACGTATAGTATAAAAACGAGCGTCGATCTCTGTTGAAACAAAGTCTGCGGGGTGGCGACCTTCGGGAGCGGACCAAAGCTACATGTGATAAGACAGGACTCTAGACTGGCCTGTCACTGGCTGGGGTTAATGCAGCGCCAATTGTAGGGCCGGCCACTAGGGGCGCGATTTTAGTCAGGCTAGACTCTAGGCTCTTCCTTGGGGGCATGTTGGCCCTAAAGCCTGTTGACCTGTGTATTGCCCCGGAAAAGGTCTGGCACCCAGCAGGCTATATGAGGATTTATCTTCAGCGAATGGTCAATAAATTTGGTTTTTAAAAGATAGTGAACGATTTGCATACTCGAGTTTTGATTCTATTATGACCAAATTGATATCTCCAAGGTGGTGGCGAAGGCGAAGTCTCTGGGAGCCCAGGAGGCGCACTACGTGGCCGGGGACATGGGAAAGGCGGAGGACTGTGAGAGAACCATTCAAACAGCCAAGGAGAAATTCGGTAGGGCAAAAATACATGTAAACAGTTAGAACGAATTCTGATTGAACACCTAGCCACCAAAGGCCAAAAGAATCATGCTGTCATGCCAGGCCCTAAGACTGTATATTTCACGTAAAAACTCTGACGTACAGGCCTGCGTTCCGTACCTCTTACCGCGTTAGCGCTGGCCAGCCATCAACCAATCAGATACTCCCCCTCCTGTTGTTGGGAGGAAAGCTATCAGCCAATCACGTCGCCGCGTACGGCCAAGAGGCGACGTGATTGGATGGCGGGCCTGGCATGAGAGGAGCTGCAGAATCTGCTATATGTGAACTTTATGCCATACCAGCAGTATAAGGAACTTAAAGCCAACAAAGGCCACAGCAAGTAAATTCTATGAATGGCATCAGCACGCTCATCAATTTTTGCCTGATTTGAAAAAAAATACAAGAATTTCTCCCTCCGGAGATGGAGGACATGACGGGAAAGTCCCATCAGACGGA
>NC_049984.1:4912490-4917533 GCF_000003815.2 Branchiostoma floridae
TAGCAGAGCAATCCTTGATACATTTGCCTATTTTTGCAAAAACCATCCCCGCTCGAAGTCTTCGACGTAGGCTAACCTTTCCCTGCCTGTACTCCAGGAAAGATACCATGGCCCAATGTGACCTACTACTGCTCCGCGAAGTTCGCCCTGGACGGGTTCTTCAGCTCTCTCCGTGTGGAACTGATGAAAGCCCAGCAGGACGTGTCCGTCACACTCGCCATACTGGGCCTCATCAAAACACAAAATGTCATAGATCACGTGAAGGTAAGACAGGTTCACCTCCGACGTCCTGTTTCTGTTTGTGTTCGTGTGTTGGCACCTGTAAGGCAAGACCGGGTTCTTCTCGGTACTTTGCGAAGTTGTACGATCTTGGATTTCTTTTGCTTAAATTATTTCACCCTCTCCTAGCAGAGGTTCGGTTCTGGCTGTTTGTGGATGTGTTTTAGGCATTTTGTCGTGCTTTCTGTTTTGTAATGTTTTCGTCATGGCCTGCAGGCATAAAGAAAACAGTACTAGAAAACCTTACAAAATACCTAGAAGCACGTCCAAAAACAGGTGCCGAACCTCTACTTGGAGAGTAATTTTGGCATGTGGGTAGTTATTGATTTGGGCACCACATCTGCAATATTTTCAGGTACTGTAGAATTAAAGACCAGCATCTCCATCTTGATGTAATTTTTCTTGTCAACTTCTTTGTTGCAGAACGAGGAAGTTGTGAAGACTGCCGCCCCGGTAGACGAGGCGGCCATGGCCATTGTCCGAGGCGGAGCCACCCGGGCCCGGGAGGTCTACTATCCCTTCTACACCTGGCCCACCACCATACTCAGGGCTCTGTTGCCGCAGGTCCTCGACAATATTGTTATCAATATCAGCTAGGGAACTATTTTTGTTTTAATCAAAGAAAAACAAAGGAAAAAAAGAAGCTTCAGACGGAGATATTAGCATCTGTATTTGCTTTATTACCTCAATATAATTAGCTCAATTTAATTTTATACATTTCATTCTATATATCAATTCATGATCAGTTGTATTCTAGGAAAGGATAATTCTTGCAATGTGCAAATAGGCAGATAAATAGAAAGAGAATGGTTGGTAGTAGGCGCTTGTTAAATCCGATAAACCCACAAACCTCATTATTATCAGGTTAGAATGATTGTATTTACTTTGGTGTATCTTTAAAGAAGTTAACGTTGGTAAAGACCTTACGGAAGTCCCTGTACTTTGTGTCAACTGCGTTAGTACACAAATGTACCTTACTGCTCCGTATTATTATCACCATCATCATTATCATAATTGTGTATATAAAATTAGTTTGTGATTTGTGTAACGTTAAATATAATTAGATTAAAAAAATGCATCCCAACATCATACATTGTATCCACCTGATGAGCTATTCAAAGGCAGTATCAAGTATCTAAAACAGTACAACAGAAGACAACAGAAGAATAAACAAAACAACCAGATCCATGCGACTAGAACCCGCACCAGCACAAGCCAGGCTATCTGGCGAGATTTCATTCAGTAATGGCACCTCCCATAACGCTAATGATCTTGGCAGCGTTCGCACACAGAGAGTCTTCTCTCCGAGCCATGCAAAGTTGGGACAGTCGAAGAGCGGTTTGAACTGACATGTACACGTCACTTTCACGTACTCAAGCGACGCCGACATGTTCTGAGATGGAACCATCCCGCAGTCTACCGTCATCAGCAGGTTTTCTTCCAGGGAAATGGATTGTATGCTCGGAAGGTTGTCAAACGTGCCGTTTTCTATGACTGTCAGGTCGTTCTCGTGAAGATTCAGAATCAACAAGTCTTCCAAGTTTGCTTCACTAAAAATTCCAGACGGAAGACGTTTGATCTCGTTGTCTTCAAGGCGAATGGTCTGGAGGCGACGAAGGTCCTTGAAGATATCTTCATCCAGACTTTCTAGCTTGTTGTCGTTCAGGCCAATTTCTCTGAGAACAGAGAGGTTAGCAAACGTACCGGGGGGCACAGAGGCTAACCTGTTAGACTGAAGATCGATGAGCAATAGCCTTGGGAATCGACTGAAAAGTCCAACTTCGATTGTTGCAATCTCGTTGTTCCTTAAACCTAGAATTGCCAAAGAAGGATGGTTACTGAACATGTTTCCTGTAAGCTCGACAAGACTATTGTGGTCCAAGGACAGAGTGATCAGAGCTTCAAGACCAAGAAAAACGTCTTCCGGGAGGAACGAGATGTTGTTTGATTTCAGACGAAGAGTCGAGAGACGAGGGAAACCGATAAACGCTGCCGTTTCCAAGTTCCCCAAACCGTTCCCGCTCAGGTCCAGGGACGTTATATTTGGTGGAAGGGAAGGCAAAACGTTTTCTGGGTTCTTTATACGGTTTCTGGCCAGATGTACCGTTCCCAAGGAGGGGGTGTCAAAGAAAACGTCGGCGGGCAAACTTGAAAGCCTATTCCCGTCCAGCAGAATATGGTCCAAACTTGTTAAACCGCGAAAGATGCCTGAGCTCAAGGTACATATCTTATTGTCAACAAGATCCAGATACTCCAACGATGTTAGATTTCTAAACACGCCCTCCTCTAAACTCGCTAGGTCGTTTATGCTTAAGTGAAGCTCGTGGAGGCTACCACCCAACCCATCGAAAGCGCCTGCCTCTATGTAGGACATTTTGTTGTAACGCAAGTTTAGTGTGGACAGTTGAGGAAGGTAACCAAAGACCATCTGGGGAAGTGACGATATCTTGTTTCTGGAGAGCTTCAAGACGATGGTGTCCGGGGGAATATCAGAAGGAACAGCTGTCAAGTCGGCGTCTTGGCATGACACAGTTTCGGACCAACAGATGCAGGCTGGACTCTCATCCCCCTCGCTGTCACAGGCAATCTTCGGTTGTCCATGAACAGTGATCCCTGTAAGTACCATCCACATTATCGCTGTAGCCTGCAGTAACGTGGTATTGAACTTGGGCCCCTGAAATTTGAATATGTAGTTGTATTTACGTAATTATTATTGGCCGAGGCTATTGACAAGATGTTCAATAAGAATTTCTTTGCACTATTGACAGAATATGAAATATTGTTTTGCACAATCAATATCTACAAGACTTTTCTTGTACTATTGACAGGAATTGTTAGTAACCAATCAGAAGACAATGAATGCAACCAGAGCATTGATAAATAAATATATCAGGGCATAATTTACAGCCTTTGATAATCTTGTTAATAACAGCTCACAATCCTGTCTAACCTATCCCTTCTATTAGCCTGGGTACCATCCGAATTCTACCGGGGCCCGGTAGAATACGGATGGTACCCAGGCTACCCTTCTATAGCCCTACCCCTGATTCTGTAAATGGTGCCAATGCGGTCAAGGACATTGTCCCTGGATATGGCACATGCTGTGCCGGTTTTGGACAAATTTGCTGGGCGTCAAAGCTTCACTTCAACAGAGACCAAGGAGCGTATTCAGTTTCCTGTCAGCATGGACAGATCTAGATATCAGAAAGCTGGTAGCAATCAGAAAAGTTCACACTCAAATTATGGTCTCATTACACAATTTCGCCGTCCCGGAATACAGCTTAAATCACACAACTTCTATGCCCGCAAATCCAATTAAAAAGCAGTATTTCTGGAGATGTTTTGCTTTCTATTGCAAGTGCACTAGTTCGTTAGGCAATGAAAAAAATGACACCCAAATCTAGCCGAGTCAACTATAGTTATCGGATTTCAAACTGCGAGTACCCGATAGCCGCCCGAGGGCCTTTTGAGCAGAAAAAGACCTGTGGCCGCAGCACTCAAAACAAAGGAACGTACACGTCCGCAAATCGATGGCATTACGAAACTTTCCGACATGATCATAGCAGTAATATACAAGCTTTCATCTCAAATCCTTCTGATATCAAATGGGGGCGATGAAAGGGAATTTATCACCCACCTTAACACAAGCTTTTGACACCCAATCATTTTTTGGCCACGGACTCTTTTAACTCGGAGTAACACAGGAATGAGACCTTGGGGGTCCAAAAATGTAGATGTAGATGTAGATGTCCTTAACGTGAATATCAACAATGTCGCGTCTGGCTTGTGGTAGTTTGACGGTGTTACTTGGTGCTGTAGCCGTCGGGATCTACTGGAACTACGATGGCTTCGATCCAGGTGAGCTTCGGGATCACGGGGAGGGAGGAGTGAACTTCTGGGTGGCAAATTACGTAAAATTATCGGCACTCCTGGTGCATACATTACGATCAACTGTAGTAATGGCGAAACGCCCATTCTGTAAGTTGTCAATCTAATTTGTCAAACATAACTTCTTGTTTCATACCACGGGCTAGTTGAGTAAAAAGAGAGTCCGAGTCGAAAACAATTTTTCAAGGTGAATGGATCTCATGTAACCTTTTATAATCATTTCTTTTGCGAATTATCTGCACATGTATACTCTGCTAATGTCCTTCTCTGTGTGTTGTGTTGTGTTGTGTTGTGTTGTGTTGTGCATAGGAAGCATTAGTTCGGCATCTCCCGTGTTAGCTGGGGCAACGATCGCAAGGAGAAAAACGTAATTTAATTTCAACTGGAGTTCGGCGACCTCATACCTCCATGAAAATTTAGACCTTTTGTAAATTTCATGCATTGACTAACAAATTAACATAATTTATGCATGGCGTTGTTCATAATTGACTAACGTACACATGTCACAATTATAAAATTCCCATTATTAATCATAAAGCAGTTTTGCAATTTTTACATAAACTATGCAAATAAGTTCCTCATAACCATATTTGGTATCTGCTTATATTCCACCTATCATAATTAACATCTGTTACATTTATGAAAGTCCAGTTATTAAAAACAACGGAATTATACAATTTCCTCATTAATTATGCAAATCAACTCCTCATTTGCATAACATGTATATCATTATGAACATCTTTGTCTAAGGTACCCGCATGCCTAATATGATGCCAATCCGTCAATCCTTTCTGCATTTATCCTCTTTGGAATGTCTTGACAAAAATGCACCTGACCCGTGACGTCCCACTGATAGCGTTATAACTGCGGCACTGC
>NC_049984.1:4918167-4945633 GCF_000003815.2 Branchiostoma floridae
CGCGTGTGTGTGTGTGTGTGTGTGTATACTCTGTTGCCGCATGCCGTATGACGCAGTGTTGTTTTTTGAACAGTTGACAAACCCTTGTAGCAATATAGTCAGACGGGCCAGAGAATAAATACAGCCTTACAAAACCAGGCGTCGATTACACTTGACCTTGGTAATCTTATAACCCCAGAGTCTCTGCGGGGGGCAACTGTCGTCATCACAGGCTTCAGTTCCGGCATCGGCGAACAGATGGCGTACCAGTACGCCCGGCTGGGAGCAAAGATCCTCATCACAGCCAGGAGGGAGGAAAGGCTGAAGGAGGTGAGCCTTGAAGTTGTTCTGCGGGTAACATATCAGCGGGTTTCTGGGTTCGTCAGAAAGTTGAACGCAATGACGAATAACTCAAGCAGCGATGGGAAGTGCGCGTATTTCGGGACGTCATCACGGCATTCATACGTTGTGAATATTACTGCGCATTGTAAGATCAAGAAGATAGATTCAATTTATAATGTAAAAAAGGACCAAAACATTGACTTTGTTTTTGTGTTTTTATCTGTCTAATATTGCTTTGGGCCCCTTTAACGCAAATAATTTTGCAATAATTACACTGAAGATGAATTGCATTTCTTAAACCTACGTATAGTGTAAAAACGAGCGTCGATCTCTGTTGAAACAAAGTCTGCGGGGTGGCGACCTTCGGGAGCGGACCAAAGCTACATGTGATAAGACAGGACTCTAGACTGGCCTGTCACTGGCTGGGGTTAATGCAGCGGCAATTGTAGGGCCGGCCACTAGGGGCGCGATTTTAGTCAGGCTAGACTCTAGGCTCTTCCTTGGGGGCATGTTGGCCCTAAAGCCTGTTGACCTGTGTATTGCCCCGGAAAAGGTCTGGCACCCAGCAGGCTATATGAGGATTTATCTTCAGCGAATGGTCAATAAATTTGGTTTTTAAAAGATAGTGAACGATTTGCATACTCGAGTTTTGATTCTATTATGACCAAATTGATATCTCCAAGGTGGTGGCGAAGGCGAAGTCTCTGGGTGCCCAGGAGGCGCACTACGTGGCCGGGGACATGGGGAAGGCGGAGGACTGTGAGAAAACCATTCAAACAGCCAAGGAGAAATTCGGTAGGGCAAAAAATAGATGTAAACAGTTCGAACGAATTCTGATTTAACACCTGTTGAAAGGCTCAAAGAATCATGCTGTCATATCAGGCCCTCAGATTGTAGATGTCAAGTGACGAGGCTGACGTAGAGGCCTGCGTTCCGTACTTCTTGCCGCATTAGAACTGAATAACCATCCTTCCAATACCATGGCCTAAAGACAACCCACTGCCTACGGCCTTAAAAAGGCTATGGAACTACCTTTACCTAGCCCCGTCTCGAGACGGGGCAAACTCCTTTCCACCGTAAAGTCCCTTCTCAGCAAACTCCCTTTCCCGGCATAAGTGACCCCCCCCCCCCCCCCCACACACACACAAATAATTAGAAGAAGAACTTTATTGCACGACAATTGTACATGATACAATGTATGGCAACAACTATTACACAAAGTACAAAATAGAGGTATAGAATAAAGCTTAATTAGCTAATCAACATAACAATAAGGGCAACATAATTCTTTGATATAGTATTACAATGGAGTGGGCTAATCATTAGTTACGGTATTCTTTCTAATAGCAGAGCAATCCTTGATATATTTGCCTATTTTTGCAAAAACCATCCCCGCTCGAAGTCTTCGACGTAGGCTAACCTTTCCCTGCCTGTACTCCAGGAAAGATACCATGGCCCAATGTGACCTACTACTGCTCCGCGAAGTTCGCCCTGGACGGGTTCTTCAGCTCTCTCCGTGTGGAACTGATGAAAGCCCAGCAGGACGTGTCCGTCACACTCGCCATACTGGGCCTCATCAAAACACAAAATGTCATAGATCACGTGAAGGTAAGACAGGTTCACCTCCGACGTACTGTTTCTGTCTGTGTTCGTGTGTTGGCACCTGTAAGGCAAGACCGGGTTCTTCTCGGTACTTTGCGAAGTTGTACGATCTTGGATTTCTTTTGCTTAAATTATTTCACCCTTTGAATTCCTCTCCCTGAAGAGGTTCGGTTCTGGCTGTTTGTGGATGTGTTTTAGGCATTTTGTCGTGCTTTCTGTTTTGGAATGTTTTCGCCATGGCCTGCAGGCATATAGAAAACAGTACTAGAAAACCTTACAAAATACCTAGAAGCACGTCCAAAAACAGCCGGTGCCGAACCTCTACTTGGAGAGTAATTTTGGCATGTGGGTAGTTATTGATTTGGGCACCACATCTGCAATATTTTCAGGTACTGTAGAATTAAAGACCAGCATCTCCATCTTGATGTAATTTTTCTTGTCAACTTCTTTGTTGCAGAACGAGGAAGTTGTGAAGACTGCCGCCCCGGTAGACGAGGCGGCCATGGCCATTGTCCGAGGCGGAGCCACCCGGGCCCGGGAGGTCTACTATCCCTTCTACACCTGGCCCACCACCATACTCAGGGCTCTGTTGCCGCAGGTCCTCGACAATATTGTTATCAATATCAGCTAGGGAACTATTTTTGTTTTAATCAAAGAAAAACAAAGGAAAAAAAGAAGCTTCAGACGGAGATATTAGCATCTGTATTTGCTTTATTACCTCAATATAATTAGCTCAATTTAATTTTATACATTTCATTCTATATATCAATTCATGATCAGTTGTATTCTAGGAGTGGATAATTCTTGCAATGTGCAAATAGGCAGATAAATAGAAAGAGAATGGTTGGTAGTAGGCGCTTGTTAAATCCGATAAACCCACAAACCTCATTATTATCAGGTTAGAATGATTGTATTTACTTTGGTGTATCTTTAAAGAAATTAACGTTGGTAAAGACCTTACGGAAGTCCCTGTACTTTGTGTCAACTGCGTAAGTACACAAATGTACCTTACTGCTCCGTATTATTATCACCATCATCATTATCATAATTGTGTATATAAAATTAGTTTGTGATTTGTGTAACGTTAAATATAATTAGATAAAAAAAATGCATCCCAACATCATACATTGTATCCACCTGATGAGCTATTCAAAGGCAGTATCAAGTATCTAAAACAGTACAACAGAAGACAACAGAAGAATAAACAAAACAACCAGATCCATGCGACTAGAACCCGCACCAGCACAAGCCAGGCTATCTGGCGAGATTTCATTCAGTAATGGCACCTCCCATAACGCTAATGATCTTGGCAGCGTTCGCACGCAGAGAGTCTTCTCTCCAAGCCATGCAAAGTTGGGACAGTCGAAGAGCGGTTTGAATTGACATGTACACGTCACTTTCACGTACCCAAGCGACGCCGACATGTTCTGAGATGGAACCATCCCGCAGTCTACCGTCATCAGCAGGTTTTCTTCCAGAGAAATGGATTGTATGCTCGGAAGGTTGTCAAACGTGAAGTTTTCTATGACTGTCAGGTCGTTCTCGTGAAGATACAGAATCAACAGGTCTTCCAAGTTTGCTTCACTGAAAATTCCAGACGGAAGACGTTTGATCTCGTTGTCTTCAAGGCGAATGGTCTGGAGGCGACGAAGGTCCTTGAAGATATCTTCATCCAGACTTTCTAGCTTGTTGTCGTTCAGTCCAATTTCTCTGAGAACGGAGAGGTTAGCAAACGTACCAGGTGGCATGGAGGCTAACCTGTTAGACTGCAGATCGATGAACAATAGCCTTGGGAATCGATTGAAAAGCCCAACCTCGATTGTTACAATCTCGTTGTTGCGTAAACTTAGAATTGCCAGAGAAGGATGATTACTGAACATGTTTCCTGTAAGCTCAATAAGACTATTGTGGTCCAAGGACAGAGTGATCAGAGCTTCAAGACCAAGAAAAACGTCTTCCGGGAGGAACGAGATGTTGTTTGATTTCAGACGGAGAGTCGAGAGACGAGGGAAACCGATAAATGCTGCCGTTTCCAAGTTCCCCAAACCGTTCCCGCTCAGGTCCAGGGACGTTATATTTGGTGGAAGGGAAGGCAAAACGTTTTCTGGGTTCTTTATACGGTTTCTGGCCAGATGTACCGTTCCCAAGGAGGATGTGTCAGAGAAAACGTCGGCGGGCAAACTTGAAAGCCTATTCCCATCCAGCAGAATATGGTCCAAACTTGTTAAACCGCGAAAGATGCCTGAGCTCAAGGTACATATCTTATTGTCAACAAGATCCAGATACTCCAACGATGTTAGATTTCTAAACACGCCCTCCTCTAAACTCGCTAGGTCGTTTATGCTTAGGCGAAGCTCGTGGAGGCTACCACCTAACCCATCGAAAGCGCCTGCCTCTATGTAGGACATTTTGTTGTAACGCAAGTTTAGTGTGGACAGTTGAGGAAGGTAACCAAAGACCAGCTTGGGAAGTGACGATATCGTGTTTCTTGAGAGCTTCAAGACGATGGTATCCGGTGGGATATCAGAAGGCACAGCTGTCAAGTCGGCGTCTTGGCATGACACAGTTTCGGACCAACAGATGCAGGCTGGACTCTCATCCCCCTCGCTGTCACAGGCAATCTTCAGTTGTCCATGAACAGTGATCCCTGTAAGCACCATCCACATTATCGCTGCAGCCTGCAGGAACGTGGTATTGAACTTGGGCCCCTGAAATTTGAATATGTAGTTGTATTTACGTAATTATTATTGGTCGAGGCTATTGACAAGATGTTCAATAAGAATTTCTTTGCACTATTGACAGAATATGAAATAATGTTTTGCACAATCACTATCTACAAGACTTTTCTTGTACTATCGACAGGAATTGTTAGTAACCAATCAGAAGACAATGAATGCAACCAGAGCATTGATAAATAAATATATGAGGGCATAATTTACAGCCTTGGATAATCTCGTGAATAACATCTCATAATCCTGTCTAACCTATCCCTTCTATTAGCCTGGGTACCATCCGAATTCTACCGGGGCTCCGGTAGAATACGGATGGTACCCAGGCTACCCTTCTATAGCCCTACCCCTGATTCTGTAAATGGTTCCAATGCGGTCAAGGACATTGTCCCTGGATATGGCACATGCTGTGCCGGTTTTGGACAAATTTGCTGGGCGTCAAAGCTTCACTTCAACAGAGACCAAGGAGCGTATTCAGTTTCCTGTCAGCATGGACAGATCTAGATATCAGAAAGCTGGTAGCAATTAGAAAAGTCCACACTTAAAATTATGGTAAGCACATCAATGAAAAGCTCTGGAATAGAATACGTACCTCCTCCATGTTGTGGTGCGAGAGCTGGACTGAATGACTCTATGTTGCTATTTTGGCGCGGGCTCCAGACTCCAGGACAGACTGCGCTGTCAACGAATTCAGTACGGGGAACTGCGGCCTTCAAGGTCAACGCCGTTTGGTGTTTCTTTCAATCCCATGGGCTGGCTAGCGTCCATACCGCTGTTGGACATATAAGGGCATTCACGATTGTGCAGCGAAGTGAACAAGAGGACACGCCTAGCGAAATGAAAGATGTAAAACAACAACAAATAATTTGTGGGTAACACGTCAAAGATGGAAGCCCCTAACTTGTAAACATTTCTTGGCTCGACCATTGTCTCAATTTGCATATTAAACAACGTCAAGACGTGTTTTGTTTATGTGTCAGGGGCCTTCAACTTTGAAATATTAGCCAAAAATGTAATTTTTTTTGCAAGTGCGAACTTCGAATGGTGAATTCTTATTTGATTATAGATATAGAGATCGATCACATATTAAGTTCAGGCGCCAGTTACGAATACGTACTAAAACGCGCCGATTTCGTCCGTCCACGAATTAAAGAAGTAAAATTTGAAACTGCTCTTTACTTCCTCCGTAAAAAGACATGCAGACTTTTCAGGTTGAAATATGCGCTCGTGGTTTATGATACAGTCTGTATCAACAAAACGTCCGAACGTTGCTTTTATCTAAACTCACGTATCAAGTACAGGGATTCTTCCTAGATGCACAGAGCAAACCCCTTCTGACCGGGGAGGCCCCAAGCTTCTGAAAGGAGTGGCGTCATTGGATCGCATTGAACTTGTGAAGGATTGTTTCCGGGTCGCTCACCGTGCTGCTGAAGAGCGTCTCCTGTCGGATACTATTGGTACTGCAGAGGTTGATGCTTACAAGAAAAGCACGATCCTTACGGAAAACATACGATCCTTACTAATTTCACGGTGTCCAAGAAACTACATTGGAAACGGTATACCGTCATGCGACGCTTCGCTACGATGACGGTTGTCTATAGACACACAGGCGAAAGCGTAGCGGGCCGCCGGCCGGGTGCAGGATACTAGTATTGCGCGCGAACCAGAATGACGCATATTTTCGTCTTGCAACACTTCATACCTGAATACATGTACCGTCTTTGTTTTAATGTTTATTACCTGCCTTTTCCTTCGTATGAGACGCAACGAAGAGGATGAGTCACATGTACAGGGCGGACCGGCAATACCCAGCCAAACTGACAACCCGCCGTACGTGCAAATACGTTCTGTCTACGTGCCATCGGGCTGTGGATTCGCCCCCCGTACGAGCCAGTACGGGCGACACGCCTGCCCTGTACAGCCAGAACGTTTTCAGAAATACGTGGCAGACCTGGCCTCCCCAAAAAACGTACGGACAAATTGCACGTACGGCGGGTTGTGCCCACCCACGTAGAGCGCCTTATAAACCCGTGAAGTAGGTGCCAAGTGCGGGGTTACGTTTCTTAACCCCGAAACAGGTCAGGTGCAAGGAAGGGGATAAGCTTAATTGGAAGCACTCCCGTGTACATGTGAGTGTTAGCCTGGGTGCAGTCCTAGTTAGGCCTATCTACTCAGATTGTCGCTACCATACTCTCCATGTAGAGGCGCCGGCTTGTTTTTTTTTACATCTTTTTATGCGTTTTTCAGCAGTTTGGCCGCCGAAAAAAAAACCCTGTCAAAACAGAAAGCTTAAGACCCACTTACTTATTAATTAGATCCTCCCGTGTCTAGTAGCACTGTAAGGCAGCAAGCAGTCTCCATTCAGGGCGGTTTTGGTCCGCTCCCTTCAGGTTAAAGGGGCATTCCACTCCACACGGGAGTGTTATTTTCCGATAGATATCAATTTTAGGAAGTAATACATGCATACTACTTCACATTATACGATCAAGTACCCAGTTGCTCCACGTGCCTCAAAAGCATTCAGTCTTCTACTAAACTCCCAGAGTACCCTCTAATTGAATTAATCCTATGGCTGAATACAATGCAAACCTTTTAGGTACGGTTACAAAATTTATTTCAGGTTCGCTAAGAAATCTCGTCTTGTTCTTGTATTCTTTGCTATCTTATGAGCAATTTGCTTTCTCGGTGTGCTCAGCGAACCTCATTTATTCCGAAAATATGCACGATAAACAAAGTGTTTATGCGTATAGGGAATGCATGGGAAGGGTCTGCATGGGTTTATTGAGTGTCATATTGCATACAAAACACACATTGCTCAATTCATCCCAAGGTGAATTCGGCTGATTATGTATTCATTGACACATTATCTATTGGAAAACAAAACTCCCTTCTGGAGTGGAATGCCCCTTTAATCCCCAATTGACCAAGGTCCCTCTGTAGCAAGTGCCTTCAAATCAATTTTAGGCTTACCCATTTTATTTTTTATTTTGGCGAGTTGCCTGTGCAGTGTTTTAGCGTGTCTATCTGCAGGCATTCTATTAAAGCACATGTCGTGTGCACTTTATCCTTCTTTCTGTGATGGTGGTGCTAAGAGACTAACACCCACAGGCGGACTTACTGTGGCGGACCAGGGTGTTACCTAGGCAACTCCATCGTCATGTGCAGGTGCAGGATTTCCACTATGGAATTCACCGTTCTTTTTTTGTGTGTGTGGGGGGGGGGTGTTCTTTATTCTAATGATTGCAAACATAAGACGTGAGAGCTGAAATAAATAAAGGAAATCATCTCGTTTTGAATAGATTAATATGAAAAATAGTAAAATATTGTGTTTTACAACAAAATACTACTATAAAGACTTCACTGAGCACACCAAGCAGAAGAAAGAAAGAGTTATATAAATCTCACTCTGATGTTTAACCTTGGATGTCACCGAGAACAAAATTAGGCGATTCTCGGTAAAATGTCAATCACAGCACGCCGCCTGTAGATTGGGAGTTGTGATATCAGCCCCCCTCCCCCCTCTGGAACACCGCCGCGTGAACCGTCTAGTCTTTACCAGACTCCAGCCTGGCCGAATAGTAGTAAAGTTATGTTGCAAACTAAGTTCTTGCCCGTGGGCTAATTGCAGGTAACAAGAGAGATTCATACAGTGTAAAAACAATATCACAAGTGTCTACTCTAGTCTAAAGCTAGTAAAAGCTAACTCTAGATCCTGGAGTATTGGGTTTGACTCCTTTTTCGAAGACAGTGGAAGACGAAATACCCCACCTTTTCTATCATGTGTGGTTTTTGTGATGTTAGAGGGAGAATTGTTTTCTTTTTGTCGGTGAATGTAAAGAAGTTTGGGTGGAATTTGGTGGCCTCTTCAAACAGCTCATTTCTTTCGTGATCGTAGAAAGAGCAGTTTGACATAAATGTGTTTCGTCTTCCACCACGTTTGACGTGCACTGTTCGCACGTTCTTTCACAAACAGTTAGCTTATAATAGTAATAGGGGAGTTTGGCCAAGCTAGGAATAAAAGTCTAGTAGGAGTTACTTGGCTTAGGAGTGGACTGGGCGGCCGCGGAGAGCTGGATAGACTACAAAAGACTCTGAAAACCCATAGTAACTTATTTGTCCCTGTTTGGCCAAATTCTTCTATGTTTTTTTTTATCCAGTTGACACGTTTGCCTGGAGACTAGAAACCGTCATCTGGAAGTGATGTGTGCACGGCGAAGGTCACACGTGATAGCAATAACGAAGCCTGTAAATCCCCGCAGGCAGGAGATTCACACATAGCCACTTTTAAGAGCGAAGTAAAGTCCTTAAGTACAAATGTCATGACAAATCTCCAACCAGACCCTACGGTAGCATATAGGGGTGGGTACCGGTGCAGAAATATTCAGGTACAGGTACAATCCAGGTCCAGAGGATCAGGTCCATGTCTGGACCTGAACCTGGACCTAATTGTTTGTGAATGGGCAATACACAAAACAATGGTCCATTTCGCTACAAAGGAATGTGTTTGGTGGAGTATCCCATCTTCAGGTTAACAACGCAAACTGCCCCTGTTATTAAGGCTTGACCGTAGAAACTTGATAAAAATGACTATCAACTCTCCTCGACTTCGCTCTCGCTATTTGTTTGGGCCAATAAGCCTCAAAACACGTGATGCTACCGGAGGATCTGCTTGGAGATTAATGACAAATGGCACGATGGCCTTGTGGTCAGGGTTGCGGACTTAGAACCTGGAGGTACTGTGTTTGAATGTCTCACATGTCCCAATATTGTGTCATTTGGAAATGCGCTCAACGCCTATTTCCTCTTTCGACTCAAGTATAAGCCTAACGTCACATTTCCAAACCGGGGTCCGGCCGGGATGTTTTTATATAGAAACGAAAAATAGAAACGTGTACGTAAAAATATACACAGATAATGCCGACGACTTTTTTCTTTACGTCTTGTGTAGTTTGCTGTCTTTTATATTATACTTTTCGTTCCCCAAAGCTGCCCGACCGGGCCCCGGTTTGGAAATGTGACGTACGTAGGCATATAAACTGAATACAGCTGCGGTTAGGGACGTCTGTCTGATAGGAACATTCATCAAAACGAGAAGGGATTCATCCCGATGTGAGTGGATCAAATAGATCTGCATCTTGGTTCAGTTCTTTTCCCGTATGAAGTCCTGTTTTTCTTCCAGTTCTTGTTCCAGGAACTTGTAACAAAAGAAAGGATCACACAGGTAGAATTTTAAATTTTATTCATATCAAGTTTCATAACCCATTTTCTTCAAATGTGCGTTTTACAGCAAACAAATTGTACATTTTTTATCATCTATCTCTAATACATCTAATTTATTTAACGTTACTTGGCCGTAGTATGTACAGAAAACATAAGGCCGTGTCAAAGTTTTATCATCTTTGTTTATCTCAACGCAAAGACATTATATATACACAAACGACGTCATAAACTATGTTTTGTTGCCATCATGAGCTCTATATTTGTCTGAAGATATGTTTTATAAATCCACAAGTCTCGCGTATTTGTACGAAATTCAGCTCTCTGCTATTAAAGTGCATTTCTGATAAAGTTGTTCAGCCATTTTTCAGTCTTTTGGAGTCATAATCACACGTTTGGTGGCTTTCTATTTGTACTGGTTCGCTCGTGTCTACGGACCGGCAGCACAAGCGACCCAGTGCAAAAAGAAACGGTCAGCAAAAGTGTATTATGAGCCAAAAAAGATTAAATAAAAGGCCCAGAGAGCCAGTGCTATGGACGATACCCCCCTCCCTCACAGACGCTCACTCGGGGATCATTCTTTCCCCGCTGTGAACGACAACTTGTACTACCAGTAATTAGCAAGTGAGATTATTATCAGGAGCGGCGGACTTGGTGGTCTCTTGCAAAGTGAGACGAGGCAGGGGTCTAAACCCGAGCCGGCTTTCTGTGTTTTCTTGTTTTTGTCGCCGAGTTTCTGATCTCAGCACGAAGAGATTTTCACCTTCCCTTTGGCGTTCGCCGCCATCTTGAATATTCAGTCTCCGACCGGCCGAAATTCACACAAAGTGTATCATTGTCAGGGAGTTATTTAGTCCGGGAGAAATAGGTTTACTGGGCTCGCGAAGAAGGGGTAAACCTTTTAATTATGTCCTCTTTTCAGAAATACGAAGTTAATCATATTCCCATTTCATTCTACCTGTCAAAAGCTACAAGAAGTTACCCTCTTCTAAGGAAAGCCATACATAATGATAAAAACTTCAATCAGGTCAAATACATGTGTACAGTTTGCTATGTTTTACGCATTATTTTTCACAAGCCAGTAGAACACCTAGTTTGGAATAGTATTACGATATGACCCTCTACCCAATCGCCGTTTTGGTGGATGGGAATGAAATTCGCGACGATCTTTCTTGCACAGTGTAGCCAGTCAGAAAGGTCGCCTTCTAGCACAGAACATGGACATTTATTATCATGTATTACATGTAAGTCCCAGGTCGTTTCAGACACTAAATAGTTTTCAAGTGGTCAGCTGTCGACTGCACGGAACGATTGCACACTCTTCATGAGAAAATATGAGTCTGCCGATGCAAAAATTGAATCTATCATGCCCCTTTAGAACAATATGATTATGATTTGACAACGTCAATGGCAAACTATTATCTATGCAACATGTGAAAAATAATCAAGTCCAAAACAAGCCTATTCTACATGTATATACATCTAGACTCTGACAGACTCCGCGGATAGCTTGAAAAGGTAGAAATTTTCCAAATAGGTTGAATAACTTAATGTTTGTAGCAAACCCTGGCCGGCTAACACCTCTAGCAAAAGTCTATTTCTACTATTCCAGCTATCTACAGAGTCTGGTAGGCACTAGTATACATTAGTTGTGATGTTCCATCAAACAGTCGCGTAGCTAATATAGCCTAACCTTAAGTCTATTTTAATATCGATGTTAATATGTCATCATATTGAAGAATTTCAAACCGTACTGGTGCCGAAAAATGAGTCGTATCTTTCTAGGTGGTACCGAGTAGAGGCGTCCATGTCGCTATTTCCCTGCTTCGTGTTCCATTCACCCAACGCCAGCTCCAAATCGTACTCCTGGCTGTTTTCTGTGCTTGGTGTCCACAGACTGGTTGGACTGTAGTCTTGCAAACACTGGGATTCGAACCCGTGTACTGTAGTGTTATGGGTGGGACTTGTAGGACTGAGTACGGGCGGTGGGTGCGTTGGGCTACACATGTGCGCGTTGTTGTTGTTGTTGTTGTTGTTTATGTTGCTGCTGCTGTTGTTGATATGGCTGTGTCTTGAGGTAGAAACTCCAGAGAATGGCAGACTTGAAACAGGTGGACGGTTCCCGTCGTTTGGCATTTGCGCGGCCTGAGAATGAAGAGAGGAATAAAACTTTAATGTCCGACCTCTAACACACACAGTCGAAGTAAAAGTCAATGATCTTAAAACGCTCCGGGGAGGGTGTTTTGGTTCTTTATGCTATAAAACACCCCATAACATGTGTATGACAGAGTCAAAAAGACAAGTACGCCCTCCTTGCTCATTGATACCAAACAGATGGAATCTGAACATAATTACAGATTTGTAGAAGTGGAAACAAGTTTAAGTTCACAAATATGTTCCACGTTATAGGATAGAAATCTAAAGTTAAGTCAGGTAGGCAATGTAAAGTCTAAACTTGTAGGAGATAGTTACAATGTTGACCGATCCTGAAATGTATCTGGAATATTCTATACTGTTGTTTTGTTAAACATTTCAAGCTAACTCCAAACTGACAGACAAAAAATTAAAGAACGACATGGTACATGTACGTTCGCGTAACCAAAGTACAGTAGTTGAATTAAAGCATTCTAGTCCAAGTCACAAGAAAGAACACAGCTAGGTACTACATTAGGGCAAACAATACCTAACGACTGAACTTGGTTTTAAGTCCTAAGATATCAAATTTTCCCTTCTATTAAACGATGAAAAAATCTTTTCAAATTTACCTTTTCCTTTGCCCAGATGTATCCCCGAGTTTTCGCCCAGTAGACGTAGTCTGCAGTCGCCGTTCTCTCGTTGTAGGACATAGTCAAGGATTCCTCTAAATCCGTGATGTATTCAATGGCGAACTTGAGACACTGAATCTTCGACAACTTTTTCCCTGGTTCTCTCCGATGGGACAGCTTGGTCCGGAGGGCCTCGTACGCGCGGTTCATGTCCTTCATGCGGGCCCGCTCGCGCTCACTCGCCGTCCGCCTCTGCTGCATCTCCCGCTCGCGCTCCGCCTCGAGCTCGGCCGCCGAGAGCACCGGGTGGAACCGCACTCTCTCTCGGTCCCCGTCGCTCTCGTCGCCCGAGGAGCTGTCGAGTCTTGACGCTAGCTCTGGCATGGTGACAACTCGGGCAGTGTACCGTGTCGTCTGTCCTATAAGGTAAGAAAACACATGGAAGATATAAAGACCTCCTCCAACTGTTCTTTATATGCTGTCTGCCACGTCTATATTTTAAATAGCTTGTCCATGGAGGTTAAACCTCCTTGGCTTGTCTATATATTTCTTAGGAGGTTATAATGAACTGACTGACTGACTTTAAGGAACTCCTCTTTGGCATTCCTTATTCCTTTCCTTCTGATATTTTTATCGAAACTTTTGCCAGTTTTCGAGAGAATTTTTTGGTATGTTGAAAAAGAAATCTTTGTTAGAATTCTGTATTGCTTTGGAATTTATTTCACTCGACGTAGCAATTTCTGAAATTTGAATCACTTTTTGTATGCTACACGAACTTTTCAAAAGGGATACGATTACGAGTGTGTACGTTTTAGTGTGTAGTTTGCACGGAAACCAATTCATGTTTTACGTTTGCACCCATAAAAAACACACAAATGTCCCAAGTTTCCCAGGTTACATTACTAATAATTTCACGTACGGTAAAATGCAGTGCGAACAACTGCGTTTTTACATCAATAATTTCGCACCTTGTCGCGAAGACATCTTTAATCACATTTGAACATGTAAAAATTCATTATTTCACAAGAAGGTGACAACTACTGACATCAAACAGATAGAAGCCTTATAAGATCTAATCTATTCTGGCTAAGTGTGAAGAGGTGGGGCACACATGGTCGTGCAAAGAATAAAACTTACTAAAACTAACGCCTTACTTTGTTCTGAGGAGAGTGTAAAAAGGGGGAGTGTGCAATTTTTTCATTTTGTGTTCGCATGTTTTCTCATACCACCGTTTAAGTGTGAATTTATAATATTTCTAACAATGCAAAGTATTTCATATCATTTCTGAATGCAGAATAACTCTACCAGAAAATTGTCAATGAATTTTTAGGGAGGGTGTAACGATTCGCCGACGAGAAAACTTAAAACTTGAAAATGACCCGTGCTTGTAAGAAAATACCTAAAAGTTAAAACTGTAAACCAAATAGTTTTAGGACTGAAGGAACTGAAGGCCACGGGTTATTTCAAGAGAAAGTTTCCTTTTTTATATTTCCGACTAAATTTGATTGACTTGCAATTACGCTTCAAGTAAGACCTGTGCAGCTGTAAAAGACTTACAGCGTGCCTTCATGTAGCATAGAAGAAAAATACTTCGTCTGCGTGTGGCATGAACGTGCGTCTTTGCCGGGCAAGCTAGTCGATAATTTTAACCTCCTTAGTTCTTGGCACGGGTAAAGTAAACTTTCGCACACACATAGGTGCGAAACGGTCGATACAAACACTTATCAGAAACAACAAATACTTCCTCACCTCGGTGTAACAATTGGTCAGAAGAAGGAATCCTTCGTCAGTTTCAGAGACATAACACTCTGACTTGTGTGAACGCTAGAAGTGCGGACTTCTCCCTCTTCGGAGCGCCCTTCTCGGCCTGACTAACTCGCTCCGGGTTTTGAAACAACTGACGGCAGCGTTTCGCAGCTCATCTATTTTTAATTTGTTATTTTGCACCTCTGGTGGCGGAGGACACGCCTCCTCAATTAGTGCGGCCGCAAGAACAGACGAACCGACCCGGCACGAGCCCTGGTGTTGGGTTTCTCTCCCGCCGGTTTCATAGGCAACATTTACGTTCGATAGGCGACCGATCGAGGAAAGCGTACTAGTACTTTTTTTAGCACTGAAATAGAAAATTGTAACATTAACAAAAAGAGTAGCAAAATGCAAGGAGAAACATTGTGATAGGGAATTATTTACTTTGAAAGATGTTTATGTAACATGGAAGTGAGTGAGGGTGCATTTGATTATCACTTATACGTCATGGGCGCAAATTGGTAGCAATTTTAGTTGTATACAGAATATGTTGCTTTGAAAAATCCAAATCATACGTCTATGGCATGCTTCTGATCGAGTTTACAAAATTTAGACATGTTTGACAACTTGACCTTGATGTAAAGCTTTTTTAAAAGTACATGACACACCCTGTGAACAAGATGAAACAGACGGGTACTAGATACCATGAGTCCATAGGATGCTGGAATGATAGAAGAAAATGCCAAATAGACTGAATAATGCCCGATGAAAACGCCTAAAGCACGTGCATCATGAAAGAACAACCGGAGCCGAACCTAGCTATGCTTGGAGAGTAGCAAACTATGTAGTAGAGACTAGGTATTATGGTATTAGATGCTATCCAAGCAGAGGTTCGGCTCAGGTTGTTTTTTAGTCGTTTTTATCGGGCTTTCTATTTTGAACTGTATCTTTGTATTATCAAAACTTAACCTCTGCTGGCACACGGAACTTTCAATGTTAGGTTTTGACAATTCAAAATAGAAAGCCCGATAAAACGAATTAAAAACGTCAAAAACAGCCGGAGCCGAACCTCTGCTTGGAGAGTAGGTATTAGGTACACACAGACTGAGGAACAAGAACACCCCCCCCCCCTGTCCCGGCACGATATAGGATAAACACGTACACAGGGGTCCGACGTGGGAAACAACAAACAGGCGAATTTTCACCGTGACTGTGAGGATCCAGACGACAGCGCTGATTTAATTATCTTGTCTGTCCCACTGGTGGATTTCACGGCGATTTTCTGAAGAGAGCGTCCCACCGAGAGACCATGTCTGCGAATTCGGTTAAAACAACACACACGGAATTACAGCAATGTTCGTTGACCATTTGTTTTGTACGTTTATGTTTATGTTTATTAATGCCAAACAATTATCCTTGTTATTGATTCTCAATGTACAGGATCTATTTATCATTTATTTACTTATATATTTCTTTACACTTTGTGTTTACGGTTGATTGAACCCTTTAGATGTCGGCGTTCTGAAGGATAATATTGGTGTTCCACAAATTTCAGGATTCTAAGAAGCTGTAATAAATAAATAAATCCATGGATGACGCAACAATACAATGTTCTTGTTGTTGTTTTTATTTCCAAGCAGATGTTCTTGTGGTAATATAACGGTACCAACGTCCAACGGTATCTACTTTGAGATTAGTTATTTTGTCATCCAGAGAGGAGCATATTGTGTTGTTTTGTTAAACTATTAGTACTTCACTTGGAATTCATCGTCCGTCTCGCGGTTTCAGCTAATCACACCTGATACCCTCGATAAGTGTTTTGGGTTTAATATAGTCGGCATAACCGTCCTTCGGTGCACCTTCGGCGTAACACTAACACACCAGCTTCTGTATCTGTATCTAAATTCATATAGCCGGTATAACCGTCCTTCGACGTAACACACAAGCTTGGTAGGCACGAGGCGCAGCAGCAGCTGGTTATATTACATTGAACGACCCGTCACACCTAACCTTAGCACATCTATCTGCAAGGGTTCTTCAAAAGGTACCCCTACTCTGCTTGGTGATGACAAATTCCACACTACGATAGTTCTGAGGATTAAAATAAGGGTAGTCAAGAATTTGGGACAACCTTATTGCCATTTTAGAATCGTCTTTGATATATTGGCATGGAGCGGTAGGGAAAAATAAAGGAAAACACGAACTTGTTTGCATAGCTTCACAGAAAGAAATACACATTTCCACAGAACCAAGAATGTGTATTGTGAAGATCTTATTGTCCTTGAGCAGATCCTCTCTACACACGGACTTGGCTGTATTAAGCCCTACAAGGTGCGAAACGGCAATTCACACAAGGCTTACAGACAGATTAGCAACGAAGGGCGGAAGAAAGTAAGGAAAGAAGACTTAAAAGATGACCACGAGGAACAAATATTTGTAGGGAAAGAACTGACGGGAGACAGCGAAAGCAATAGACATTCTAAGAAAAGAAAAGGTGTAACAAAAAATTCAAATTATGATAAAACTAATGACAGGATTCTTCTTTAATTACCTGCACTGTATAAAATCTCGTCTATCAACACAAGAAAGCTAAAACATAGTAGTTATACTAATGTAAAAGCGTTAAGAAAATACGTCTAAAAGTAAAACGTATTACGGACAATAAACGTATAAAGCGTTTTATCGGGCTTTCTATTTTGTGATGATTTTCTTTATGTCTTTCAGCCGTACGTGTTGGATAAAAACGCCTATCGTACTTTTACGACTATCTCAAATGGTGTACGCTTTCTTGGGCTACCTTATACACTGGTAAAACCCTAGCCTCGTTCACAGACTTGTATCAGCGCTGGCCTCTATTGTTTTGTGGCAAATGTTCTCTAATGCTGCTCTCGTTTTCTATGGGTTTTATAGGGCTTTCTATTTGTACCGTGTGTCGATGTCTCGTGGCCAACAAAACTGTACAAAGTAGAAAGCCTGATGAAAACGCCTAAAAAACGTCAAGAACATAAGGAGCCTTACCTCTAGCTCTGCTTGGAGAGTACTCTAATGCCAGGAAAGTGTGCCCTGTACCCCCCAATCTGCGAAGGAAGCTAGTAAAACGCCAAGAATGAGTGAGATCTGCACATCTGCTCGGAGATGATGTGGTTGGTGAGTTATACAATGGCATGAGAAGGGAGCTCGTGTCACGGCTGGTTTCAATCAGACACGGAGACCCAAGTTCAATCAGCCCACAAATTGTGGCATTGCCTGGCACCGGACCACACAAACCGATCAGTTCGTTTCTTTAAACCCTTGCAGTGCCTAGTGGCACGAACGATAGCAGGTTTCATTGTAGGGTACATATTGTTTTACAGGGAGGAGTTGCTTGCCCTTTCCCTTAAGCCCCGGTCACAAAGCGCGTACGATTCCTTGCGATTCCTTCCGATGCGCAGGATAATCGCAGTGCGACGTAAGTCGGAAGAAAATCGGAAGCAATGGTTTAAGTATATAAAGCCGTGGTCACAAAGCGCGTAGTGGATCGTACGATGAGGTCATAAGAGCGTGCCTGCGTCAATCTCAGTGGATCATAGTAAATCGGGGAGCGTCGTATGGCGAAAAATAGAGCTGAAATGGATTTTGAACATGTTCAAAATTTCGCTATCGTCGTAAGATTTTATTTGCCCCCATAGCAGAGTTCATTACGGCAATTTTTGTCTACTGACGAGGTTATAGATTTATGATTTTTTAGCATGTTGTGATGGTTTCAGTTTTCCCTGATATTGTCGATATTGACGAAAAGGGGAAATATATCAGTCGCAACTGCCACAGTCGCAACCAGAGAACAGCGCGCCACACACAGGTGATGCAGACAAATTGTTTGATCGCTTCATGCACGTGAGTTTATAATTAGATCAAATCTCAGCTCTCGTCGGTCTTGGGTCAGTTTACCATAATCGTAATAACCATGGGGACAACTCGAACATAAAGGCAGGCTCTATGAGTCGGAAATATATATGATATAATTCTTATCATTTGATTTTTGTATGATGGCATCTTTTTGTTGATAGCATATCATGATCATGACGATCTTCGAAAGAGCCTGACACGTAGAGCCGGCAAGCAGACCGAGATAACCATACCAGTACTGACGCTTGATTTGAACTTTTGCTTGTAATACTCTTGTTGTCATGGTCTTTTTAAATTTATTTTTACAGTTAAAGATATTATAGGAAGGTATTAAACAGCTATGTCCACATTTTGTTGGTTAAAGAAGCACAAAAGCGGTCAGACGGCTATACAGAAGAGACACAAGTGAAAAATCGTGCGACGCTGGAAAAATTTTGAACACCATCCGATGCGTTGCGATGGCTTGCGATGCTTACGATTTTCTTGCGATGTACTGCGCTCATCGTACGATATGCGGAATAGTCCATCGCAAGGAATCGTACGCGCTTTGTGACCGGGGCTTTAACGTGCTCAATGCAAGGCATCTCCTCGAACACGGGACCCCCATTTTTCATCCCTTCCGAAAGACGGGTGCAGCCACAACAGACATGGTTTCAACTCCTGGTTCCAATAGCCCCCATAGCAGGCTCTCTGGGCTCTTTTAGTATTTTTTGCCTCATAATACACTTTTGCTGGTCATTTCTTTTTGTACTGGGTCATTTGTGCCGTCGGTCCGTGGCGCAAGCGACCCAATAGAAAAAGAAATGGTCAGCAAAAGTGTATTATGAGGCAAAAGAAGACTAAAAAGGGCACAGACGGATCCTGATATGGACTATTATGATTCCAAGTACATGTAGTTAGAAACTCGGAGACACTGGTTCAATGATACAACTCTCCAAGTTCAACTGCATGTACTAGGAGCCAGGAGCTGAACTGTGAGGATGCTACCAGTTGAAGGGGCAACTTTTCGGTGGAGACTGCTATGTCAATCCTTCTCATGATGCGTTCTTTTCCAACCTCTTTCGCGTTGCAATAGACTTACAAAAAGTTGCTTGAGAAACTGGATATGTTTGATAACAGCCAAGTGTATTTTCAGTTAGTGGCGAAAGACAGTGGATATGCTATCTCAAACGTCTGATCGTTTGCAAAAGATATCCAGTTGAATAACCTTTTGTGTTCTGTACTTTATCAACTGTGTGTCTAACTTTCATCAGCGTGATCTTTACAGTCCTTTAGAAAGATGCAAAAAAGAGGAAGACTTCAATAGATCCAGCTTGATCGACGTCCCTTAGATTCACTCTCCAAGCAGAGGTTAGGCTCCGGCTGTTTTTGACGTTTTTATGCATTTTTATCGGGCTATCTATTTTGTACTGTACAAAAAGATCGAAAGCGGTACAAAATAGAGAGCCCGATAAAAACGTCAGAAAAACAGCCGGAGCCTAACCTCTGCTTTGAGAGTACCTTAGATTAAGATTTGTCCCAGTATCTGATCCTCAGCCCGCCGCAGATGTGGACTTGGGTCGCTAATTGGATTACCTCCCTGCCCCTTGTTGTTGTAACGCTGTTCCACTGGTCGGGATCCGCGCGGGGCCGAGGCAGGCCGAAGTGTTGATTGCTTTTCCGCGTAATCCTGTTTCTACCACAGGGATTATTCGTGGTGGGACGGTGGGAGGGGGGCGCACGGCCCTCCGCTAGGCTATGGACACCTGTTTTGTATCTGTTGAGCCCGGTGCTAGCCAAAATCCATATCCCCTGGTGTGTTACTAATGTACCAGTAGACCGCTACTACCTATGCACAATCACAAAACCCACACATAATACTAATAGAAAAGGTGGGATATTTCGCCTTCCACTGTTTTCGAAAAAGGAGTCGAACCCTATAACCGGCCAGGATCTTTTACTAGCTTTAGACTAGAGTTGACACTTGTGATATAGTTTTTACACTGTTTGAATCTCTTATGTTACATGTAATTAGTCCACGGGCAAGAATATGCAATAAAGTTTACAATTCACTGTTTTTCTTTTACCAAACTGAGAGAAGAAGGAGTACGGCCACCATAAAGTTTCTCTCTCGGCCAGTAACTCAAACTCTTTTGATTTTTGCCGAATTTTAGTAACATTTGTATTCATAGCCTCTAAGGAGACCTGGTGGTAGCTAAGGAACTACAGCAAGTAAAGTTGAGTTAGACTTCTGCAAACATGTCAATCGCTTATTCCTCTGCAATTGCAAGACTATGGACAAGTAGTCAGACAAGACATGACAGACGTAGTGGTGGTTGACAAACTTACATCAGCTTCATCACAGTAACATAGACGTGAACAAAATGAACAAAATACAAAAATGTAGCGAAACATAACAATACTTTAACTTGTAACAAAAGAAGTTCAAATGATCAACAGTGGGCTTAAAACTTCGAAGAAGAATACAGGATGTAAAGCGTTTTCTGGCTGTTGTGAAATTTTGAGTGGTAGCAAATATTTGGAATTTATGGAAGATGGCTACGATGGACTTCCGCGAAGCAAAAGAGAGATTTGGGTATTTGCAGAAAGGGCTGGGGAATTTGCGGTGTGTCCTATGAGCCCAGTATGCATTTCTCTCTTCGCTTTGGCTCAATCTACTGTGGCGTTCGTTCTCTAACGTTGTTATATGAGGAAGAGCATTGTTTTCCTCACAAATCCAGCCAAAACCTCAATGCGTCGTATTTTGATATGCGTGTTTTCCTCTCAGGGTAATTCATCTGACGTGTTTTTTCCGGCGACCTCCGTTGTGTGCGTGATGTTTTACAGAAGTGGCCTTCGAGTTGATCGGTAATGTTTCCTTGAAAAAAATCCCCGGGTACTATTTCGTTGATTAATTTTCCCCCGCTATAATGGACCGATCCCGAAACCCCACCCCCTGTTCAATCATGGTTCTATTTCGAACACCTCCGTCAAAAGTAGCAATTTCTGTCCAATGTGGCAGTTTTTGACGGACGTGTTCGAAATAGATATGGGGTTCTATTTGTTCGATATGGCGTTCGACAGAATCGGTCCATTCCCACCGTTGTTCCACCCGCCACCAAAGTCGCGGAATGCGGGGGGAATCTGGGCCCTGTGCCGGGGTGAATGAATGGTGGTCGGTCTTGTTTATCGGACCAGGAAATTGGATTGTTTCACAATAGGCGCACCTGCGCCTAGACCCAACAGGTAAGCCAGAGTCGCCAATAAGTCCATTGTGTCGTTGGAGAGCGTCAATCTGGAGGTGGAATTCCTTTCACACCTGTCCTAACGACAGGTAAGGCGTTACCAAGGACAGGTAACGGGACACGCCTTCTTTTTCAGGTCAGCGCGCACGCGAGTGAAAATATTTAAATATATAACAACTTTCCCTCCTCCAAACTAACTGCATTCAGATAAAGATGCAATTAGTTGTAGTATACATGGACCATTGATCTTTTAGATAAGTAGGAAGAACTACTTTCCAAGCAGAGGTTAGGCTCCGGCTGTTTTTTTACGTTTTTTTAGTCGTCTTTATCGGGCTTTCTATTTTGCATTCTGTATATCTTGTATGATCAAAACCTAACCAAACGAGATACAATACAATACAAAATAGAGAGCCCGATAAAAACGACAAAAGACACGTACAAAAACAGCCGGAGCCTAACCTCTGCTCGGAGAGTGAGAAAGAACATGCAAAGGCGCCATGCACCAATCTAGCTCGATTCGGGCGAAACTGGGTACCTAGCTGTGGTCAGGAACGTACTCGGAGATGAAGATTAAAGTCTGAGGGTCCGTCTTTTAGGAGGTTCACGATCCCCGGCTACTCTTCCATTTCAAACAAACGGGCCTTCCGCTTTAGGCTCCATTTCAAACCACATGTACAGCTAAGTACCCATTTTTACCTGAATCGAGTGAGGTGAGACAGTATCATAGGTGTAAATTACCTTTGCCAAGGGCACAACATCGTGACCTGTTGGGGATTCTAACTCAGAAGCTTTAGGTTCAAGTGAACCACCCGGTCCACAGGGCCACCTTGCGATTGTACACAATACCTAATCTCCAAGCAGATCCTACGGTGCCATAAGATAGTATCAAAGCTGGCCAAGGAGTGTAGCCGGCCAAGGGAGTCAAACGGGCACAAGTTTGATACTATACATTACGCACCGTGGATCTGGCTCGAGATTACACAATACCGTATTGCAGTTTTTCTTCGCCGATTGCGTTACTCATTTCTTAATCTCTGCTGTGATTGTAAGGGTTAGGACTAGTTACATTGATATAACGTTAGATAATTATTGAGCCTATTTTATTGATCATAACGCTCAATGTTTTCACTGCACAAATTTATGTAGCTTCCCTTTAGGAATGTTGGCACTCGGAATTCCCTGCAGTTTTCTATAGAGTTGCAAAGTGTCGCCGTTCTGATGACGACTTTGGCACTCCAACACAACTAACACAATAGGTTCTTTCAAGCCGTCTTTCTATCCATTCTATACACGTTTTGCTTTGGAGGTTGGCAGGGTCGGCGAAACTTTTTCTTTTAACTCAGCTGGTTGCCACAGATAAGGACTGTTGAACGATGTAGTAGATTGCAGAGTCAGCACAACATGACTTTTCATACAGGATGACTAACAAAGAAAGTAATGTCCTACCACCCTCCAGGTCTGGTACTACTGGTTAAAAGTGGTAGTTCGCAACTGCACGACCACCAAATCGTCCTGAGCGCCTGCTTCACAAAATGGCTAAGATAGGGCAACTTCTAACCCTTGTTAGCTGTATCTTGGTACACCACAGCGTAGTGTCAGCGGTGGAAGAGGAGGAAAATGAAGGATCCTGTTCCCGACAGTTCAACAACCATCAGAACATCACGGTGGTGGCCGCGCCCGGGCCGGTCGGGCCGAAAGGGGACATGGGACCGAGAGGTATGGAACTTACTCTACAAGCGGAAATCGTTACGTTTTTATCTCCATGGAAAATGGAGATATAATTTTTAGTGCGGCCCAGTACGCGTATCTAAAACTGTCACAAAATGATAGAGATACGAATGAGGTGCGTATTGTGCGTACGACTGCGTATGAAAAATGTCAACATGCACCTCATATGGACTTCATGTGTAACTACCAGCTGAGGAGATAGATGGTTCGCAAACCATACTCATTTTTGCACAATTTGATATAATATGGTGTTTGTGATGACATAAACCCTAAACAATTTCTTCCAAGACTACATATGTTTCCATGGTAACAGGGACACAATTTTGGAGACATTTTTTTTTCCAGATTTGGCCTAGTCAAAAGCATGGAAATTATAATGATCATGATGATTAAGTAGACTTGATAGTAGTTGGCTCTGACGTTTACTATACACTATCTACACTATATTCTCTGGAGAAGCGAACGTAGGAGTGAATTACTTCCCGGATAGTACACAGGCTAAAGATTAAGGAGACTATTTCAGAAAAATGACGAGAGATAACCTCATCATAAATTGATAAACAACGAAGCCGCTCGATTTTTACTGATTTTTACATTTGCCACGTCTCTTAAGGTCACGCCGGGACGCCAGGTGAGACAGGTGTGAGAGGGGCGCCAGGTAAGCTGGGGCCGGTCGGACCGAGGGGCGAGAGGGGAGACAAAGGTGAGCGGGGACCGGCAGGTGAGAAGGGAGCACCTGGCACCAGCCCACCTGCTCCACCCGTCGTGGCGTTCTCCGTGGCGCGAACGGGCATTCTCACGACGTCCCAAACGAGGGTGCTGACGTATGACGTCATCCTTAGCAACGTTGGCGGGGCGTACACGGAGGGAACGGGCAAGTTTGTGGCCACGTTCGGGGGAGTCTTTTTCTTCACGTTCACCGGAATGACTGCGAATGCTGCCAATAGCAATTACTATCTGCGTCTCATGAAGAATGGGGAGAAGATGGTGAGTCTGCACGAGAATAACGGAGCACAAGCTCAGTACCAGGCCGCCAGTAACAGCGCCATACTGATGCTGCGTCCCGGAGACCAGGTCTGGGTGGAGCTGGACAAGAGCGGGCGCACCGTGTTCAGCAACGTCAACAGGTACCTGACGTTCTCCGGGTTCCTTATTCACGCTGACTGAAACGGTCATAGATACTAGTCTCTGCCAGACTGACTACGCTGGCTGTTGTAGGGAGAATAATTTGCCAGGACAGTTTTGCTACCAGAGGAGTTGGCCGGCAGCTCCGGAGGGGGAACATTAAACTTAGCGTAGACGGACTCCCCTGGCCGATTTCCCGATTTTTTTTTTTTGCCGAATTCTACAACTAGTATGTAGGAAGGCCTGGTGGGGGCCAATAAAGGTTCAATAAATGCAGTCAACACTGACCAAGACGACCTCACGGGACATGATGGATAGATCTGGTCTATGTGGTGTTAAGTAGATTGGACTCATTCCTCAAGCTACCGACAATTTTCGCCCGCACTCGTCCCTCAGTAAGTCAAATAATATAATGAATGGAAGTCAGGATACATAGTAAGGAACAATCAACTAATGAAGTAAGTGATATCTACAGATAGATATGAACTTTGTGCACAACATAACGAATAATAACCGAAACTTAAAACAGAGAAACACATCAAAATGTGATCAACAAATTGTACCGAATTTGTTGTGGATTGGAAGTGGGCCTAAAGATGGCGGATACCAGGTACGATGTAATCAACTAAGCATGCTACTGTGCACATGAGACAAAGCTTAATAAAGAATCTGACATAAAACACAAATGTAAGAGAAAGTTTATTTCAATACACATGAAATTAACATGAAGTTAACATGATAGTTGATACGAAACACTTTTCTGTTTTTTGTTATTCCTTTCTGTTGTACTTTGTATTTTTTGTCACAGTAAAAAAAAAGACTTATCAACATTCCTGTAGACTAGTATTTTTGTTCGACTCTTTTCAACTTTTCTTTCTTCTTTCCATATCTATGAACCCATAGAAATTGAAATAGAGTTCGTAATAAGGCACCCTTTCCACCGAACCGATAACCGTACGCGCTGAGCAACCAAGAATCTCATTAGTAGTTTGAACGAATTTTTAGTTACGATAATTTTGTAAGTTTCTGCGTTTGGTAGTCTTTCAAATCATACTTTTTACATCATGCATCATGTTCCACTTATAAAGTCACAGGTCATACAAATCCAATATTGGTTGCCAAAAGGTTTCTATCCAGTGAAAGGAGGGGGGGGGGGGGCTGCCTTCCTATCGGTAATGTTTCGGTAACAATTATACCCCTGTCACATTATCCACGATCTTCGGGCGTATCGATGGAAGATCGGCCATATTTAAGATCAAGAGAGGGTTGCGCGTATTTTTCACCTGAAAAACGTCCCTGTCAAGCCATACTTTGTACCTTGTACAATTGTTGTGCAATGAAGTTATTATTATAAGCCAGGCTCGGGCGATTGCCGCAGAATCGTCGTCCGATCGATTTTCGCCAAATGTGACAGGTGTATTATGAGGGTTCCCCCGGCGTCGGGGTGTAGCCCCAGCCGTGCTCTGACGTCACAGTTTGTCCCTGTCCAAGTTGGTGCTTCTAGACTATGGGCTAGGTCACGGTGTCTATTTGTCACCGTGCTGGTTTAACTCAGAGTTTTTAAAAAATCCGGGGCCCGGCCAGGCCCAAATATAGGCCGGTAGTGTTAGGGTGTCCCACGTGGAGGTTGCGCCCGATAATTGCAAACAACAACCCGTGAACTGCTCGGCAGGGTCCCTTTTTCCAATTTTCGACCTAAACATAAATTGAATAAAATCTTACGGCTAGCGGGTCATCGGCATTGACTTTCTCTATGCTACGGTTCCATTTGGAAACGGGGGCTCTTCTGGGTAATTTACGGTCTTTTTTTTTTCACTTTCGGGCGTGATCTCTACGTGGCCACTGGGGCACCCTGTGGCTACCTGGCTATTTTGGGGCACGGCTGGGCCCTTGGATTTTTTAAACTCGAAGTCAAAATCAACCCGGGACCTGGTAACAAATAGTCGCAGTGACGTAATGGTGAGAACACTGCATGAAAGGTACACCTGCGGTATCCGTCAGTAAAAGTCCACCGGGACATATTTGTGGCTTCCGAGCACACCCTTGGCTACACCCCCTACGGGCAGCGGTGAAAATGGGATCTTAGCATTGCATGTATAAGGCACCCTTTCCACTGGGCGGAGTAGCCTGAGTATCATCCGTATTCTACCGGGGCTCCTTACACTCGGTACCCTAAAGTGAGTGTAAGGAACCCCGGTAGAAATAGGATGGTACCCAGGCTATGGGCGGAGAGCGTTTGGCGACCAAAATTGGATCAGTATGACCTATGTCTTACAATTGGAACATGATCTAAAATGTAAAAGTATGATTTGAAAGACAATGGCAAATCGCAGAAAACTTACAAAATGCATTCCTTCATCAATGAAATTCGTTCGAACTACTAATGAGATTTTTGCTCAATGCTTGTCGCCTCAGTGGAAAGGGGGCCCGGTGTCAAGCCAAATTTCTGTCCCTGCCAAATATCTTTTCCAGGACTGCTTAGGGTTTTCAGTATAACCGAGTGGAGAAAAGTGCGTCACGCTAGTGGTGTGGTAGTTTTCAATCAGAGCGGATTTTGGAAGGAGGGGTCGCTATGGCATGAGGAGATGTGGGCACTTAACATAGTCCCAAGCCCAACCCTAGCCCTTACTAATCTGCAGGCAGATAAGATAGTATCAAAACTGGCCAAAGGGAGTCATCAGCTACTGGGAGCCAAACACACTCCTACTAGGCCGGCTTCACTCCTCTGCCAGCTTTTGATACTCTCTTATGCTACCGTAGGATCTGCTTGGAGATTAAATCCCCTACCCCAAGAAGCAAAAATGTGGCGGAGCAGAAACTTCCCGTTTCCCTCTCGCTTAGATCTACTCGAATCTTTCTACGGCTAGCGGCACGACTTCATGCCACACGCTTTCTTTCTCCCAGATCTCTCTCCATCCGTACATATCGGAGGGGAACACCTGATCCTGGCAACATCCGGACTCCTCCGTCAAAAACGCGCCGTCCGACAATGAACAACACCTTACTCCCGGCTTGCACTGCGCCGGGGGAGGCCAGCGATTGGTCAACCTTGGACCACGCTCCAAACGAGTTGCCGTACGAATAGACCTCAACCACAGACGAGTTACAAGACCCATATTCGGTA